>NW_022994211.1:0-84667 GCF_012275295.1 Melopsittacus undulatus
CTGGCACAGGTTACCCAGAGAAGCTGTGGCTGCCCATCCCTGGCAGTGTTCAAGGCCAGGTTGGACACAGGGCATGGAGCAACCTGATCTGGTGGAAGGTGTCCCTGCCTGTGGCAGGGGGTTGGAACTGGATGAGCTTTAAGGTCCTTTACAACCCAAACCATTTGGATTCTATGAAATACAACAGTGATTTAACAAGATTCAATGGCAGTGAACATTTGAGTGTTTTACTGCGTGGAGACCCTCACATTGAGTCATGAGGGTCAGAAATTACCCTCTTGCTTTCTAAAGTCCTTCTCAGAAAGGAGTCTAGGTTCTCAGACTTCATCTCAGTTTGGATCAGTGGTTTGTGTCTAGAGGATTATATATGCACAATCTTTTACACCACATAAGATTTCAATGTGTAGTATGTTGTTAATCACTTACTGAGAGTCTCTTGTGGCAAAGAATCTTTTCAGCCCCAAGGAGTAACCTTAGGAGTATCACTTTTCCAGGGGAAACTGTGGCATGCAGCCTGGTGCTATGTAGGAGAGCTCCATGGGCCCTGGGGCTGCCTGCTAGTTACAGAGCAAGATAATTGACTCATAGTCGTGTTTGCATCCCAGCTACAGAAGTTAGTTGTTTTGCTTTGCAAACTTGGCTCGAGTCAGCCCTTGACACCTTGTCTAGGGGGGCACGTTGCACAGCACATTGGCTATCATGCTATTATCTGTCTCCCTGAATTCACTTTGAGTCAGATGCAGCCATCACAAGCAGACCATCCATTACCACCAGCACTGGTGGTTATCACATGAGCAGAGCTACAGGAAATAAAGATCTAAAGATCGGGTTGTAGCGGGGAGGAAAGAAGCACACCACCACATGGCCCCAGGCAGTTTTGGTCACAGTCTCTCCTCCTTCTCCCAAGGGGAGTCAGGGCCAGGGCTGCTTTCCCATAGGAGCCCCAGCCGTGCTGCTTTCTGCGGGTGTTGTGCAAGTGTTGGGGTGCCCAGCCCACAGCATTCTCTAGATCCGAGCTGTGCCTGGCTCAGGTGCTTGTGTTGTGCCAGGGAGCGTTATTGCCACAGCAACAGTTTGGGGATACTGAAAACCAAAGGCTTTCACCTCCCAAGAAGGGAGGCAAAGAAATTGCTCATAGCAGGGTCCTTGGGCAGCCTGTAGCAGTTCCAGGATGCTTGAACTCCAAATCTCGGTGTTGTTTTGTTAATCTCCTGGTGAAATACAGGAGAACAAATGTGTACACCACTGTCTATGTAAGTAACAGAACTGTCTGTGTCATCCCCTGCACAGGACTCACTGAAGCATTGACTTTATTAGCACGTTTAGATAAGGCTTGATAAAAATTGGCTGTTGATTGCTTGGTTCTGTTTATGCCCATTTCTTCAAAGTTGTTTTGCTCTGCAACATGATGTTTTCCTCTCTCGAGGGAGTCAGTCTGACAGCTGCCAAAGAACGGGGACAGCTTGTCTTCTTGGAAGGCCTCAAGTCCTGCCTTGACCTCTTGTTTGGAGAGCAGGAGGAGCAGCTGGGACAACCCAGTCCTCTTCAGTTTATAAGGTAAACCTGACCAGTTGGGCCAGGCTCCCTTTGGGCTTCCCTCTGAGGCCCAATGACCTGGTAGCTGCGCACTCAAGTAAAGGGAAATGCCATCACCATGCACATTGCTGTGCTTGCCCAGCCCTGCCTCTCTCTGCTCAAAGAGGGATTTGTCCCCCTTCTCCAGCATTTTAAGGCGATTTCGATCCCCATCCCCATTGCCAAGCATGTTTTAGGTCTAGAGAAGATCTGTTTCAGCACTAAACAGGTTTGTGTCAAATAAAAACTCAGAGAAGCTTTATTCCTTTGTAATTGTGTTGAGTTATATTCTCATCCAAAAGAACAGTGCTGCTTTAATCATGCTGGCTTTCATTTTTATTTCCACTTCGCTTTCTCCACCCACTTCACTTTCTCCATGCCCCTTATGATTTGATAGAAAAATATCCACTAAGGGCTGTTAAACTGGCAAATACCAGCCTCAAAGCAAGGGACTATCATGTACTTGGTGTGTCCATGGATGCTTCTGGCCCTCTGCTGTTTTAGACTCATGCTGGGGTGGATGGACTTTTAGTGAGAGTGAGGGCAGGCACTGAAACCCTGCAGACCCCCTGTACCTGTGGGACCGTGTAGCCCTTTGGGTTTGGGAGAGTGAGACGTGCGCAGTGTGGCAGGACCAAGCGCAGGACAAGCTTGAGAGATGGGCCCATGGGAACCTCTTGGTGTTCAACAAGGCCAAGTGCAAGGTCCTGCACCTGAGTCAGGGCAACCCCCGATAGCAGTAGAGGCTGGATGCTGAAGGGATTGAGAGTAGTCCTGAGGAGGACTTGGGCGTGTTGGCTGATGAGAAGCTCCCCATGACCCAGCACTGTGCACTTGCAGGCCAGAAACCAACCGCGTCCTGGGCTGCATCACCATCAGTGTGACCAGTAGGTCGAGGGAGGGGATTCTCCCCCTCTGCTCTGGTGAGACCCCACCTGCAGCTCTGCATCCAGCTCTGGGGCCCCTGACATAAGGGTGTGGAGCCTGTTGGAGCAAGTCCAGAGGAAGCCACAAAATGTTCCAAGGGCTGGAGCACCTCTGCTATGGAGATGGGCTGAGAGCTCATCCTGTTCAGCCTGGAGAAGAGAAGGCTTCTCTCTCTAGGGAAGACCTTAGAGCAGCTTCTAGTACCTAAAGGGGCCGACAAGAAAGCTGGAGAGGGGCTTTTGACAAGGGCAGGTGGGGACAAGACAAGGGGGAATGGATTTAAACTGACAGAGGGGAGATTGAGATGGGATCTGAGGAAGAAGTTCTTTCCTGTGAGGGAAGACATTGGTTCCAGTGGCTGAGGGGGACATGTGATGCATGTGTGGGCCACACCCCCTGAAACCTCCTTCTCTTCCAGCAAGAGCACTTCCGACCTCAAAGCCCTGTTTGACTTCGTCCAGGTGTCCCTGACTCCTGCCAGCAGTGACTCCTGGAAGGGCCCTGTGCTGCTGGTGGATGACCTCAGTGTCCTGCTCAGCCTGGGTGCCACAGCAGTGGCGGTGCTGGACTTCATCCACTACTGCAGAGTCGTGGTGTGCTCCCAGCTGAAGGTACTGCTCCCTCTGCATGCAATGTCCTGTATGCTAGGCCTACAGAAGAGCCTCTGGAGCACAGCTTGGCCTTTTTTTCTTTCTCCGCCTGTGCATGATGAGGTCTTGAAAGGCTTTGGCCATCCAAGAAATTCCGATTATTGCTCTAGGGCTACTTGCAGGGAGTTAGTCCCTGGAGTACCTGTGTAAGGTCCTTTGCAACTCGTTTCCCAGGAGATGCTGCTTAGAAAAGAGCTGTGCCTGATGTGTGAGCAGGGATTCGAGGTGCAAAATAGTGTTTCTACAGCTCCTGACTCGCTAGAGATCTCTGCTCACACCTGTGTTTGTGCGCATGTGGGAGAGCAGGGAAGGAAATGGGTTACAAAGGTAGCGAGAGGCTGATGAGTCTCCCGAGGGACAGAAATAAAAGGTCCACTCAGAAGGCACCTGAGTGTTTGCTTCCACCAGTCTTCACTGTTGCTGTGTGTTGCACTGGCTGATTTCTAAGGGCATATGACAATGCAGCACTTCTACAAAGCTCTCCTGAGCTATGTGCTAACTTCAGAGAGCAATTGCAGCCAAAAATCTTTACAGTCACATCCATCCGTTGCTATTTACATTGCAGCATCCCCCCACCCTGGCCACTTCTCTCTGCTTGAGTGAGAAATAAAGTAGATGGTGTCAGGTTTTGTTATCCTGCACTTCATATGGTGCCAGGGTGTTTGTGCTGTAAATGCTGACAAGGGATGTTCTGCTTGCTGAGAATATTTACCTTCAAAACAGCTAAAAAAGATGATAAATCACACTAACACATTTCTGTTTCTGTCTAAGAAAGTTCTGAAGCCTCAAAGTACATTTCAATTGACTGGGAATTTCATGTTATTTTAAGTCTTTGGTGACCTGCATGGGCTGAGGCAGAGACTCTTGGGATGTATTTTTAATAGAGTTGGTGGTGCTGTAGGGGAGCATTTTGCTTCTTGCGAGAGCTGTGAAGCTTCGAGCATTACAGCTCTGGCTGCATCCGTTCAGCCATGTCTCTATGTAGCTGTTCTGAATTCATTCAGTTGCCATTAGTGTGGCCTGATGGACTGGTTTAACTAGACAGCTATCTCGTAACAAAGGCTTGATGTATTTTTAGGCTGTATGTTATATATATATATATATATATATACACACACATTATAGGGATAGCAAGCTGTTTCTGAGTTTTATATATGTATCTGCTGTTTATATTCTCTGTGGACTTAGCTCAGAACCAGCTGCTGTGCTGGGGATGTCTAAGTAGCTTAGCATGGCATTTCACAAGCCTCATTGCTGTATCCTCTTCCTTACCCTGAGCAGGGATTAGGAATCAGCCAGGGGCTCATCTCTGCCTGGTGCTCTCATTCCAGGGCAACATTGTGGTGCTGGTTCACAGTAACGAGGATTCCGAAGATGAGGAAAATGAACTGGTTGTGAACTCCCTGTGTCATCACAGTGACCTGATCCTGTGGGTAGAGGGGCTGGTGACCGGCTTCTGCAAGGATGTCCATGGGCAGGTAATGCATTGGAGAGCATGGAGAGCTGGCACATGGTAATGTCACATAAAACACTGCCTGTGGGTCCAAGGGTGGGTGAGCCATGTTCTTTCTGCTTCATGGGAGACAGTGCATACTGCAGCATGGTTAAGGACTAACAAGCATCCTTGTTGCAGTGACTAGGATCTGCTGAAGCAGCTGGGCTCTTTTGGCTGTGACTGCTTCTACAGGGATAGTCAGGGACATTCTGCCACCTGGGGACTCCCCCATCTCTGGAGGCTGGAAGGAGTTTATACGGCAGCTGCAGTGCAGGCTGTATCCCACCCCAAGGTGACGGCAAAGAAAATACCCATTTCCTGGGAAGCTGCCTCAAACTGTCATAGAACCACAGGATGGTTTGGGTTGGAAGGGACCTTAAAGCTCATCCAGTTCCAACTAGACACAAGGCTATCGTGTCAGTGGATCTCAGCCTGGCCTGTAGTGATTGCTTCTGGGCTGGCAGGGCAGCTGCGTCACTGGGGCCTTGTTACTCCATTGTCTCTAGTCAGGGGCTGCCAGCAAAGAGACTGGTTAGATCTCCCTTCCCTGCAGGCCAGCAATAGGCATTGGGGGGTGAGGGTGCTGTGACTGGGGTAGCCAAAGAGATAATATACCTATTCCTTTCCCTTTGCAGATTAAAATAACTAGGAGAGTGTCCTTGGAGCTGACGGGGGAGCAGGATGTTGTCCAGACCTACCAGTACAAGATCCAGGACAAGAATGTCACCTTTTTTGCTAGGGGGCTGTCAGCTGCAGTCCTGTGATGCTGCAATACAGCACAGTGCTGCAAAAGCAATGTGGAACAAGGCTGGAGAGGCCAGTACATGCCACCAAACCAGCCCGGCTGCTCCACCAGCACCTTCCAGGAGCAGCGCAGCAAACTGACCCGGGAGGGAAGCTTAAACGGGTGTTGAACTGCATGCCAACGAGGGGATTAGCCTGCCCAGAGCTTGCTGCAATCCCTTTGTCCTCCCACCCTGTTCCCAACATACGTAGGCCAAGAAAAGTGCACAGACTTGCCAGAATGGCCCTTACAGCATGTAAATACAAGCAGGAGGGATGCCCCTTGGGCTGGGCGTGCCTCACCTTTTCCGGTGTGTTATGGCATGGCAGTGCCAGGCACCGCTGCTTGGAGGGATCACCCCACCCTCCAGCTGGCATTTAATGAGATGACACAGAGAGGGTGGAGACAGGGATGGTCTGGGAATGTGTTGCAATTCTTACCTTTCTCCCAGCGCTGGCACAGGAGAGAGATTTGCTCAACTCATAGCTTCCACAGCATTGACCCAAAAAATCAATAGCTGTGTGTACAGCCCCTCACCTTGCTGCAGTGAGACCCAGACCTTGCTTGGTTGATCCCTTGCTCTGTTAAGTTACTTCCCTCTTTTCACGTGAAACCCCCATGCCATGGTGCCCCATCCCTGGCAGTGTTCAAGGCCAGGTTGGACAGAGCTTGGAGCAACCTGGTCTAGTGGAAGGGGGTTGGAACTGGATAAGCCTTAAGGTCCCTTCCAATCCAAAACGTTCTATGATTCTATGTGTGTCAGCTTATCATGCAGCTTCCCAAGCTCATAGCTCATCCTTGGCTTTAGGTGATGGATGGACACTTGTACATGAACCTCTGTCTCAGCCACTGCTTCCATGGCACAAATCATGACTAGCAGTTCTATGACCTGCTGTAGTGAAGCGTTATTGGGGGCTAATAAAGACTTATCTTAGATAAAGGGTACAGTCATCAAGTAACTATAGATCTCTGCATGGGAGGTGCTACCCACAGGCTCCTTGGCAGAGGAGAGAAATGGGCATCTCCTGAACACAGGTGAGGAGATAGATTTGGATTCCTGGAGCAGAGCTCAGACCTGGAGGTCTCCTCGTAGATGCTCTGGTTGTAGTGGGAGATAATATCCTGCATGCTGGTGATACATGAGGGTGACCTACCAGATCCTTTGCAGCTGCAGAGCCTGGGTATCAACTCTGCATGTGGGACATGTCCCTGCTGTTTTCCATCACCTGCCGATGGTGCCTGGCCTGGCCATGATACTGCTGCCAGTGGGTTCAAAGCCCTGCACCCTGCCTTGGCAGAGGCAGACTGGTGGGTTGGCCTTCTCCCAAGTCACACCAACCCTCAGGCTGGTGCCTGCTGTGCCTTGCTGGGGTAAAACATGTTTCTTGGCAGAGCCCAGTATTGCTGTTGCCAGCTCAACATGGTGGCAGAGCCACAGGACAATGCATGGTCACCATCTGCAAAGGAAGGACGGGACAACTCTGGGGATGGGAGCTTCAGGCACTATAGCTGCTTAAAATGCACCTGTAATGGGCATATAATGGTGTGTAATTGAAGCAATACCTGTATGATTAGCTTCCCCTTGGAGAGATCCCAAACCATCTCTGCTCCAAGCTCTAGTGAGCCACCCAGCAGGGCCATGACCCAACCAAGACCTTGCTCTGAAGCTGAAGCTGTGGGAAGAGATGCGATTGATGGCAGAACAGGGTGGCCTTGGCAGGGTCAGCCAACATCTGTGTGCTTGGGGCCGCCGCTCCCCGCAGCTATTTGTTTGCCAGCCAGAGGTTGTGTAATGAATGCTCCATTCCGACTGATAGAGCAGGTGGGACTTGGACCAAGCTCTCTGGTCTTTGTTCCCTCAGCCTTCGTGGAAGCAGCCGGGGCCTTGTCAAGGCAGCAAGCTGGGAAAGGCCTACCAAGGCTGGGGCTGGTGGGATGGCATGCAGACCCTTGGGAGGGGATTTGATGCCAGCAGCAGAGACAGTTGGAAAGCACTGGAGCCTGACAGCTGCAAGACAGGCCTTGTAAAAGCTGGGTTTGTGGAGAATGCTCGCTCAGCCCTGGAGACAAACATGCAGGGGCTGCTTTTCCCCTGTTCCACTTCTGCTCCTTTCCTGCTTCTCACTGTGGTTTCCAGCTACAACCTGTCTTCTCAGGGCCACTCTCTTCTCTGGCATCACCTCTTTCCTCGCAGGGCTTCCCCCAGGATTTCAGAAGTGATGTTTGACAGCCAGGAGCTTTGCTGAGGGGTGATGGCAGTGCTGGCAGCACTGGCATGGGCCTGCCTTGGCTGCCATCCTCTGTCCCTCTCTGGCTTTACCAGCACTGGAGCTGTTGGATCCTTTGCTGCAGATCTCGGGCTGCCCATGGCTTCCTCCACACCTGGGGAAAAGAAGCCAGTGACTCTGCTCTGGTGCCATGGGGAAAGCCCTGGCCCTGTGGGCACCTGGTGCTGCCGCACTGTGTGGTATCCACATCATGCCAGGGCTCAGCTGGCAGGAGCAGTGTGGGCATTTCTAGGACAAAAAGAAAAGATTGCCTGGCCTTTGGGTACCACATTCCCTTTTCCCTTATCCTGCTGCTTTTGCTCTCCTTCCAGGGCAGCAGCCCTCTGACCCACCCCAAGCCATGTGCTCCCAGTGTCTGGCCCATTCCTGTTCCATACAGCTCCAGGTGCTGGAGTCCCCTCCATCCCCTGCACGGAGCCACAGGGCTCCCAGTACAACGTCCTCCCTCCAGATCCACTCTACCCGCGATGCCCCGGGTTTCCTGGGGCCCAATCCTCCCTTTCAGTGGCTACATCCACCCGGTGCTATCCCCGCTCCACGTATTCCCACTGCCACCGAGCCGCTTCTGCCCCCCCACGTGACAGCTGGCGCGCCCGCCCCGCTGGGGGCGTGGCCAGAGGTCAGAAGGGGGCGTGTCCAAAGCGCTAGAGGAGAGGCTGCTTGTCGGGGGCGTGGCTAGAGGGGGCGGGGGGCGTGGCATGCGGTCGGCCCTTACGTTCGCGCGTAAGGCTCGGCGGCGGCATCGGGGGGAGGGCGGGAGGGGGTGGGAGAACCGGACCGGGAGCGATCTGCCGAGCGGAAAGGATTTAGGGTTAGGAAGAGGGGGTTTAAAATAAACCGAAACTCTGGGTAAATTAGAAAGAAAAAAAAAAGAGAAAATAATCAACAAAACGGATTGAGCGGTCGCGAGGAGGTCAAAGGTCGGAGGTGAGGAGGAACCACCGGTGAGGTGAGCGGCACCGGCGAACGCGATCGGTCCCCGATGGACACCGAAATACCCCTCCCCACCTCCCCCCTGCCCACCGCGGTCAGCACGGCTCCCGCCGGGCCCGGGCACGCGCCTTCCCCTCCGGCAGCACGCGCGTGGGTGAGGGGAGCGCGCGCTCCCCCGCGGCTTTCCCCTTCCCCTCCCCCCCAGTTCCCCATCCTTCTCCCCCCTTTCACGTCCGTTAAGGATCGCCCGCATCCCTCCCTTCTTACTCCTTAGGTAACCGCGGCCTTCAGGCCTCTCCCCGGCGGGAGGCCAGAGGGGAGGCCCCTCGGGCCTGAATGGGGGCTCCCCTCCCCTCGTGGGTGTTGTGGGTGTGGAATTCGGGGTGCGCAGAGGGGGCTGGTGGGTGCGGAGGGGGCCGCTGGGTCCCTGCCCTCTCCCTGCCCCCCAACCTGTGGTGCTTCAGGTGCCGGTTGGATTTGGCTGCGGAGGGTGGTGAATTTCTTCTTTGCGGTTGCGTTTTGTTCTATAAATGAGTTTTCTGACAGCGATAATGGAGGGTGCTGGCAGAAAGAGCAAACACCGATTTTTCTCGTTAGCAAAGATGAAGGTGCTGTCCCAAGATGCGCAGATGAAGTGATTCCCTTCCGCGCTTGGCGCCTGAGGAGGAAGAAGCAAGTGGAGGTGGTGGGAAGGGAGGGAGGTTTGGGGTTGGGTGCTTGTGTAGGGGAGCTGCTAAGGGTCACGACTGCTCTGTCTGCCGGGGGGTTCCGGAGCAATCGGGATCAAGGTAGAGTGTTAACTACTTAGGAAAGTGGGAATCATCAGGCTGAGGTACTGGTGGGCTGGAGGAGAGCAGGGAAGGGGGGAAGTGGGAGGCAGTGTGTCTGAAAGGGATGGAGAAAGTTTTGGTGGGGCTGGTGTGATGGGACTGAACCAGCGAAGGAGGTGAATGAAGGAAAGAATGAATCACCTGGTGCAGAAGCAGGAGAACACGCTGATAGAAAAGAAGGGAGAAAAACAACTTGAGTATGTGAAGGGGATGACTGGAACGTGGAGGAAAATACAGTGCCAGGTTCGTGTGGAGCCCGTGTGGGTAAATTGTGACCAACCTCTTTAGAACCAGGACTGTTCTGCTGCTTCGGTTTTACAGGGACTTGGCTGTGCAGTGACAACGAGGTGCTGCAAGTAGCTGTCGCTCTGCTGATCACCCTGTTCTGTGGAGTTGGGTTGACATTTAGGCATCAGCTTCCTTGCACGAGACGAAATGAGCATCTCGAGATGATTTTCTGATATATTGGGCAAGAAGCTGTTTGAATCCCGAAGTGGTGCAGTTGTAGGTTTGTGTCTGGGAGAATCCTGAGGGAAGAGCTGCTGCCTATGCCAGAGTTTCCTCAGTGCAACGTCCGCTTATTTTCCCAGGGGTGTTGAAAGGCAAATTAAGCTTCCTTTCATGAAAAGGGCAAAGATGAGGCATGATCTCACTCTTTGTGAAGCCCAGAACTGTTATGATAATGTGCTAGTGTGATAAATTTAGGATTGCATGAGCTGTTGTGTAATGCAGAAGGGAGATTACCTGGCTCCAATTCAGGAGTAAGGAAACCACCCTGGGATTTTCGTTGAACGTGTGACACACTGAAAACTGTGCTGTTGGCCCCCGAGTCCTTCCACCAGAACAGTTCCTCTTGGCATTTCTAGCTACAAAGCTTAACTTGGTGCAGTGCCACTTATTGGTCTAAATATGATTCAAATGTAAGAGCAAAGAGGAATCTGGTTTCATCTTGGGAGCATTAAAATATTTTTTTAAGTGTCAGCATCTCAGAGATGTATGAATTTGTCAAGTGTTCCCTGCATTCAGCTGTTGGGATCTTCAATGTTACTTTCATTCAGGGGGTTGCTAGGCCTGGCAGTTGTCAGAGTTCATATTACTGTGCATAGAAAAGTTTTGTTTTGTTTTGTTTTCTGCTCTCTGATGAGCAGAGCTTAAAAGGTAGAATAAGTACAGTTTGACACACGTACAGTTTTACCTGTGTATAGTGGAGCGCAATAGGTAACAAATGGAAGGGGAAGCAGTACAGCAGTTTCGGTGGATCTTTTATAAGAGCATGTAGGGATGGGACGAGGGGGAATGGCTTTATACTGGCAGAGGGGAGATTGAGATGAGATCTGAGGAAGAAGTTCTTCCCTGTGAGGGTGGTGAGGCCCTGGCACAGGTTGCCCAGAGAAGCTGTGGCTGCCCCATCCCTGGCAGTGTTCAAGGCCAGGTTGGACGGGGCTTGGAGCAACTGGTCTAGTGGAAGGTGTCCCTGTCTGTGGCAGGGGGTTGGAACTGGATGAGCTTTAAGGTCCCTTCCAACCCAGACCATTCAAGGATTCTATGATCTTGTGGCCTGAGAATCCTTTCTATTCTCACTGTAACTGACATTGTATGCTGGTGGTGTGTTGTGGCAAGGAGGAGCTGATGGCCCATGGTGTGAGGAACTTAGTCCTGAGTATAAAACGAGACTGGAGATGGTGTAGTCTGAGCTTTACAAACATTCCTTAGTTGTGATTTCTTGTGGTATGATTCATTTGAAACTTACATGGTGCATTAAAGGGTGAGAAAGAAAGGTCTGAAGGAACTTCTGCTGGGCAGTACTGTGGCAGTGCAGCCTTCTGTTTCAATGTCTGTAAGCTATTACTGTTCACAACCAAAGTACCAAAAAGAAGGTGGAGGAATGGGGGCTTAAAGGTGGTTGTCTTCAACTTAATCTTTTAATTTGTGTCCTTAGGTGAGGACCCAGCCTTGGTGTTTCAGAATAGCTGGGGTCTTTTCTGCATAACTGGGTTTCCTTGGGAAGTGAATGAAGTTGTAAAGTTCCTGCCAGTAAAAGAGCAAGTTTCAGCTCAGTGAGAGCACAGTGGTGAGCAAGGAGGGGAGGAGAGTTGCGTTGCTTTGGTAAAAAACTGAATTAATCTTGTATGGGCCATTGTGATAAAGATGCCACGGGAATAATAGTTGGTTTGTTTTCAAAAGACAATGTCCGAGTCAGACTTTCAGACTCGTTGTCTAACAGGGTAGTTTTGGGATTGTTTCATTGGGAAGAAAGAACTTAGTGATTTGCTGATCCCAAGTTTTTCATTGGTGAGTATTAGAAAGAAAAATACTTAGTTCTGTGTGATGCTAGAGATGACAAAAGCTTCCTTATGGGATATGGGGAGTCCTGTGAGTTTGCTAATTCAGCCTTGCCAAATGTTGCTTCTGTAACCTAGAACCTGCTGAAAATCAATCCCAGGCAAGTGAGTCACCTTACAGGTGCTTGTGTTCCCTTGTGCTTTTGCAAGCCTGAAAGATCTCAAAGCACAGACTGTTTTATGATGGAAACTTTCCTGATTAAAGGTTTGGTGCTTTTATTTTTGAGGGGGCAGTGCATGGAAATACATGCTGAAATGTATGTCTCTAATTTTTGCTTTCTATTTCATGGACTAGGTGGTCAGGGCTGTGTTCATAATCTCCTTATCTCTGTCACTGCGAGCATCCTGCTGGTGAGAGTATCCCTGTTAAGTAGGTGGCTAACACAGCCAAAACTTCTCAGCATCAAGGTTTCAAAGTGAAAACAGCACTAAAGCTTTAATGTCTAGGAGTTGTAGAAGGGGGTCTGTGTGGAAACGGAAGTGTGTTTTCCCGGAAGGCCACAGGTAGATTTCTCTTTATCTGCCAAAACCCAGAAGTTTCAAAACCCTTAGCTTGACAGCTGTCAGGCTGTACCCAACTGGTATCACACCGGCAAAGTCCTTCAGAAATGGAAGACTTTTGGTTTATATATTTCCACAACATATTTTTCAGGAAAACAATAGTGCTTAACACATGAACTGGGTTTGCTCAAACTCTAGTTGGTCAGGAAAGTCCTACCAGTCTTTGTTGCAGTGCAGTGTTTTCAGTGTGACAAAGTGGCTTACTTGAAAGTGATTTCTGAGGCTTTTTAAGGGAAAATTTTCTTCAAGGAGGCAAATTTGACCCAGTGTAGGCTGTGATCTTGGTAAACCAAAAATACTACTGTGGCACCAACAGCGATGGCCAAACCAATGAAAATGGTGGTGAATTAGTAATGATGCAAAAGATGCAGTGAACAGAGGTGATTCAAGCCCCTTCTGGCAATGTAGATTTCAGCAGAAGGAGGGTACCTGTAAAAACTCTTCTGCCCTTCCTCTGCTGATATCAGAGCCACAGCCGGTATCTGCACAGTGGAAGGATTGCCCCTTTGCATGGGGAGGTGGAGCAGTACGTGGAAAATACCGGAGCTTGCTAGAAGTGTTTACATAGATGTAGTCTACCTGGAAAGGGTTTTAGAAAGCTGCTACAATGGTAGCACCCAGGGTTGCAGTGGCTGCCTGACCTCAGCAGTGGTGGTGTGGCTGATAAATGAGCCACGTGTCCTTTTGAGGCGTACGTTTGCCTGTTCTAAACACGTCTGAAAATGTTATTGCCTGCTTTAACTTTCCTGGTGCATGAAGTGTGGATGTTAAGCATTTATAGTGGCACAATCTTTTTAAAAATAGTTGCAGTAGAAAATGTTATTCAGATATACAGATGAGACCATCTATTTGAGAAATAAAAGTGAAAACTGTACAGTCAGGATGTATGGGCCTAAATTAAATAAGCTTCTCTTTTAAATACTGATCATTAACCACTAGTTCCTATTTCTGGCACAAAGGAGAGTTTCAAATAATGAAATGTATCCTTTGCAGGGAAAGGAGCCTTAGCTATAGATAAAGAATCAGGAAAGAAGTCATGTTCTGTTCAGATACTTGGTTGATGAGGTAAATGAGTAATTTCAGCTGCAGAACTCTTGAGGAGAAAAAAAAAAAGTGAGTCCCACTTGCAGTCCTGCATCCAGATCTGGAGCACCCAATGAAAGAAGGATGTGGAGCTGTTGGAGTGAGTCCAGAGTAGGCCACAAAGGTGCTCCAAGGGCTGGAGCACCTCTGCTATGGAGACAAACTGAGAGAGCTGGGCTTGTTCAGCATGGAGAAGAGAAGGCTCCAGGGATAACTTAGAGCAGCTTCCAGTGCCTAAAGGGGCCAACAAGAAAGCTGGAGAGGGGCTTTTGACAAGAGCAGGTAGGGACAGGACAAGGGGGAATGGTTTTAAACTGACAGAGGGGAGATTGAGATGGGATGTGAGGAAGAAGTTCTTCCCTGTGAGGGTGGTGAGGCCCTGGCACAGGTTGCCCAGAGAAGCTGTGGCTGCCCCATCCCTGGCAGTGTTCAAGGCCAGGTTGGAAGGGACTTGGAGCAACCTGGTCTAGTGGAAGGTGTCCCTGCCCATGGCAGGGGGTTGGAACTGGATGGGCTTTAAGGTCCCTTCCAACTCAAACCATTCTCTGATTCTTTGTCACTGAGACTGTTCAGTACCTTTGACCCTCACTGAAGACCGCAGTCAGCTCGTGAACAACTAAATCCTAATGACAGACTAGAAAAAATGAAGAGCAGGTTTGCAGCAATCATTTAAGTGAGATATTTTTGTCTGTGTACTTAAAGTACAGCCTAAAAAAAGCCCCTTAAAAGCTTTAGTAGGCGTCTCTTTAAAGATGAAAAATAGGTGATGTTTTGAAAGACTGAAGAGAGCGAGTGGTTTCTGTAGGTGAAAAGGTGGGAAGAAGAGAATGGGGAGTAGCAGACACCTCAAAATCCTGCAGCAAGTAACTGGCTGATTTGTAAGCATCTGCAAGATTATAGGGAACATGTACCAGCCAGCGCCAGCTTGCCACAGCTACTTCCTTGGCAAAGTAGGTTTCTTTCTAGGATAAGATGTCAGCTCTGTTCCTGTCTGGGAAGCAAAAGTTTCCATGTATCTTGAAGTCAGTGAGGTTTTGATGTTTGTCCTAGTAAGATTCTCAAGAAGGTGAAATTAAAAAAAATATCCAAAAGAGCTGAGGAGGTGCCACGGCATGATGGATAAAGACGTGGTTCAGTGAGCATGTTCCAAGTACCAGCAGAGATCTCGTTAAAACAGCAGGCTGGACTGAAAGGGTTAAGGTGGGGGTTCCAGGTTTTAATTCCTGACTAAACTGGTAGAACAGACATAAAGTGGTAAATGGTCCAAAGCAGGAAATGACTACATATATCCTATATGACAGCCTTATTCCCAAGTGGTCCGTCTGTCAAATCCATGCCTCTTGAGTTTATAGACAAGGATGCTGTGTGCTACAGTGTCAAATGCTTTGCGCAAGTCCATGTAGATCATCCACAAGCATTGTACGTATTTTGTATTACAGACGAGGCATGGGCTCAGATGTTAAACTTGGTCTTGCAGAGAGAGGTGTAGGAAAGGACATTAGTAGAAACAGTAGCCATAGTAGAAAGAGGAACATGTTGCAGGTTTGTGGGGGGTGAGCTGTCTGTGTGCTCCTCTTGTAGATCTTGCAGGAATTGCTGCAGTGATATACAGTCTGCAGTGATGGTTACAGAAGGAGCCAGGCAGTTGACATTGTGTTCAGGAGGAAGTATGAGTGTAGGCACAGCTACTTCGTATTACAGCGGTGACGCTTGAGACATACAGGAAGGTAAATAACCTATAATTAACACTTGGAGTTCATATTACTGTTATGGACATGGATTTTCTCCATGTTTAGGAAATCTTACCGTATGGGTTTAAGGTGTCTGATCAGTGCACCACAGAGACAAGGTATAGCCTAGAAAAAGGTCAACAATGCTCTTTGCTGGTTACTGTTTGTATGCTGGAGTCAGGAACTTCCTGAACAGCTAGGGAGTGAAAAGTTGATGGAATTCCTCAGTGCCTATGGAAGTGAAAGGTGGATTTGCAGTAGCTGGATGTGATGGAAAAGCCCTGATATGTAAGTGCTTGTGTGTGTTGCATCAGTCTTTTGGTATTTTAGGAGAAAGTGATTCCCTAGCTGTTTGTCATAAAGCAGCTACATGGACAAACAAAAAGAAGCACATTCTTCCAAGAGGAATCATGTGAGATGCGTTGGATAAGGACAGCTGCTGGTCAGTCTGGAGGCCTCTTTAGGTCAGTATCTGGTTTCTGAGTGTGGACAGTATTCAGTGCAGAGGAAGAGTGTACGAACAAGACAAGTATGTTGGATCCTGGCAGTTTCAAGGGAAGTGGGTTGTGGCTGAGGGACTTCTCAAGCCAGAAGTTAGTCTGTTGCTTCTTTAACCTGTATGACATGGACAGTGACCTGGGGTAGAGCTTTCCTCAGGCTGTGTTCATTTTGAGCTGCTGCTTTATTGGTTTGTCTAATGCTGAATTATTCTTGTCTGAAAGAGGCAGCCCTTCCTTGTTCAGCTTCCTCCAATCATCTCTGTTAGAGACATCTGTTGTATCCATTTGCCACTGAAATCTTTTCCAGAGTAAAAAGTCTTCCCCTGCTTTTTCATTTTGTGGAAGCTTCTCAGTATCTTTGATCATGCTTGTTGAATTTCTCTGTGCCTTTTCTAATCCTTTTGCCTGTCCTTTTTGAATGAGGTGGAAGAATGACCAGAACTGTGTACAGCACTTGGACTGTGCATAGCACAGATATATGTACCAATATAATGATCACTGTTTGTTCCCCATTCCATTCTGAACAATTCCTGATACACAGTTTGCTTTTTCTGACTGCATTGAGTTCACATTTTCAGAGAATTAATTAGGACCCCAAGATCTTGTTCATGAGCAGCTGAGAATGCATTCCTGTGTACCTGACATTATTTTTCCCATATGCATCTCGTACCATTCACAGGCATTGAACTTGATCTGGCATTTTTCCTACCTGGTCACTTGGTGAGGAATTATTTCTGCTAACCCTTCAGTCCACCTGATCTTTGCCATTATGAAAGAGGCAACTGAAAGTGTTACTTCTATCAACATTGCACCTTTTTTCCAGGGAAGTTATGAATATGTGGAGCAGCACCGTTCCCTGTGGGTTACACTTGTGTTACAAAGCCCGCTGTAAGAAGTTTTCTGGAACACATTTCTAGTAGTCTAGGCAGACTTCCTGGATCACATCTGATCTGTGGGCTTGTTTATTCCTCTGGAGAAGTCAAGCTGACAGATTTGTGAAGCTGACACCTTCCTCTTCTTCAATGGTTTTCTGTTCTCTTTATGTTCTCCCTCTATTCAGATCTATCCTGGTCATCTGCTGGCCCTACACCCTCACTGCAGGACTTGCTGCTCATGAAGTCTGAGTTACCATTTATTCATTCTTAATGCTCCTTCCCAGCAGCTCCTCAGACTCCTTTTAGACCTGCTGTGCAATGGTCTCATAGACAGTGTGCACCCTTATTTTCTTCATTTGGGCAGGTCTTCAAGTCTTTGTTGACTTTTGTTTTTGATACATGACAGGCATTTGTTCTGAGCTTCCTCTCAGTAGCCTTTGTCACCTCAGACATCTCCGTCTTCTTATTCCCCTTCTGTTTTTTTTAAACATGCTTTTTAATGTAGGTTTCACCCCCACTCCTTTTTCTTTCTCACCTTTGCTGTTATACAGAGCAGTGGCTTTTTATTTGAGGCTCTGTTATCTGTGGGAAGATACAACTTTAGCTGTCAAATGAGATTTTCTTGTAAAAGCAGAGCCGCTGTCCAAACCTGCTTCTATGTGCTATGCTCTTTGGGAGTTCTAAATACAGAGTTAATGCCAGTACTGCTTTGGTCTGATCGCATTGAAGTGGTGCCACACATGAAGGAAATCAGATCTAATGCTGTCTGACCAGAAGAGAGCTCAAATCTTTGCTCTTTTTTATTCCTGTTGAACCTTGTAAGGAGTCACACCGCAGCATGGCCCTGCTGTGAAGATGGAGAAATGTACTAAAGCCACCACCCCTGCTTTGAGCTTGGGTAAGTGGTACCAGCTACAGAACTAGCCATAACACAAAAAGAACATTTGAAAACCCTTTAGTTGCCTGAATAATGATGGATTTGTGTTGGTCTTACTGATGGAGAAGTCCAGTGTAAGATGTGATGGATGGCAAGTCCTGAACTTGATTTTCTATTTTAATAAAACGAAGGAATTGCCATTTTAGAGCTTGGCACAGTCTTTGCCAGTAAATGGGGGAGAAGGTTTATGAGGCGTTTAAAAAAAGTCTTTCTCAAAAGACATTCTAACTACTGTTGTTTAAAGTTTGTGTATTGCATGGCACTGGAGGGGTTATAACCTTAACAAAACTCCTGGTATAATTATAGAATCATGCAGGGGTTTGAGTTGGAAAGGACCTTAAGATCATCCAGTTCCAACCCCCAGCCATGGACAAGAGCACTTCACAGTAGACTTTGCCAAGACTCTGTCTAACCTGGCCTTGAACGCTGCCAGGAATGGAGCATTTACCTCTTCTTTGGGCAACCCATTCCAGTGGGCAACCAGCAACTGGGCAACCAGCCTCAGTAAAAAACTTCTTCCTTATATCTAACCTGAACTTACCCTGTTACAGTTTAAACCCATTACCCCTTCTTCTATCACTACAGTCCCTAATGAAGAGTCCTTCCCCAGCATCCCTATAGGCCCCCTTCAGATACTGGAAGGCTGCTATGAGGTCTCCATGCAGCCTTCTCTTCTCCAGGCTGAACAGCCCCAACTTTCTCAGCCTGTCCTCATATGGGAGGTGCTCCAGTCCCCTGATCATCCTTAAAGGAGTTTTAATTAAAGTGTTAGAACTGTGGGATATTTCTCTAAGTAAATGTCTATTTTATATAGTAAAAAGTCCAAGAATTACATTAAAAGCCAAAGCCTAGAGTATGATTTGTCTCTTTACATGCCTTATCTCATTAGAGTAGGAGGTTAGTACTCTACTGCCAAAGGCCTGCCAAAAATATGACATTGTGGTTGCACTTTTGAAAGTAAGCTACAGCTGAAACTGATAGATTGTTATTGTGGAGAAACATCCACCTTAGCTCAAAGTTCTCTGACTACTCTACTAGTCCATGTAAAGCAGCTGCTTTCTGGAGGGCTTTGAGACTGGGCCTGGCTGAGAGCTGACATGTTGCTTAGCATGCTGCTCATTAGAAAAGCACCTTCCAGTGACACTGTGATGAAAGTGTTTGACGTATATCTTCCTCATATTTACAGTAGCAGCTTTTGAATTGTGATTCTTAGTTTTATATTTCACAGTATTTTTTAATGGAATCAGTATAATTTACTTTCCTTTCACAGACTGGGAAGAAATGAGTCTAGAGAGAGCAAGTCTTCTGTTCAGAATCTGCTTGGAAGCTTAGTGCCAACACTATGAATTTAATTTGGGCATTCTCTCTGTGGTGCATATCCCACATCTCTAGATTAACCCTCATCCTAACTGATTTTGCAGGCTTTCTGTTGTGTGTCTCCATGTTTGCCCTGTGTGAGTTATATACTAATATTTCTGAAATTGGTGTATATTATGCTGAAACAGTCTAAACCTATATTTTAAGAGAGTAATTGCCTCATATGAGCATGTTTCTTGCTGTGTAGTGAATTGTAAGTGGAGACCACGTTGTTAACAAGAACAACGTTGGGCAAGAGCTCTGTGGTCAGGAAGGAGAGAAGGGAAAATGTATTCTTGTCTTTGATAGGCTGTCAGTATACTTAAAAAGTGAGTAAGCTTCCTGTGGCTGGAGGCAGAAAGAAGACTGAACTTTGAAGTTGTGGGCTTTTTTTCCCCTAAATTTAGATACTTTCTATTTTGGTTACATATCCCAAACTTGTGTATTTTATGGTTCTTCACGTGGAACATTCTGTCATTTAATCGACACCAGTAAGTTGATTCTAGCACTGGTGGAAGGTTGGGTGGAGACTGAATTGAGAGCAGCCCTGAGGTGAAAGACCTGGGGGGTGTGCACTCACAGCCCAGAAACCAGCCGTGCCCTGGGCTGCATCCTCAGCAGTGTGACCAGCAGAACAAGGGAGGGGATTCTCCCCCTCTGCTCTGGTAAGACCTCACCTGCAGCTCTGCATCCAGCTGTGGGGCCCTGACATAAGGATGTGGAGCTGTTGGAGTGAGTCCAGAGGAGGCCAAAAAGATGTTCTGAGAGCTGGATCACCTCTGCTATGGAGACAGGCTGAGAGAGCTGGGCTTGTTCAGCCTGGAAAGGAGAAGGCTCGGGAGAGACCTTAGAGCAGCTTCCAGTACCTAAAAGGGCCAACAATACCACTTGTAAAATGGGATCTATTTCAGATAACTTCTAGGTTTTTAAACTCTCAAAACATAAACAAATATTGTAGGGAGAGGAAAATTGGCAAAAAGATGAAAATGGAGTGAGTGGCTTCTGTTAATTTGTGTAGGTTTTTTACCAAGGAGTGTGTAACTCCTTAACATTTAAACTTCTTGAGTTCCTGGCCGCGTGATTTTATCTGGGTTTGGTGGTTTGTTTGTTTTTTGGGGTTGACTGAGGGAAGCTGAGTTGCCAGGCAAGTTTAGAGCACGCAGTCCAAATCTTAGACCGGTGCAGAGAGCTTTGAGAAGATAACTGAGAAGGGAAGGGGATATTGGGGATCTTTGGCCAGTGTGGTATTGTACTATTACATTATACTATTGAGAACTTGGAGGTTTGACTCTATCAAAACTAGCTTGTTTCTGACCAGAGGAAGGTGAGGCTTGAGCTGAGGATGTGTCTGTTTGGTTATCCCAGGCTAGATGTGCATTTTGTGTATTGAAATCTCATTCAAAAACTCAGTCCAGACTTCAAATACTACTTTGGCCTTAGAGCTGGAATGGGGAGAATACAGCCTGAAATTTCATTTATTGAAGAGCTTCTACCTTTTGAATATGAAAAGCGCCCTTTTATGAAGAATACTTGACTGAGAACATTCAGGCTGTTCTGGAGCCTTGTTTCTGAAAGAACAGTGTTAGGATTAACCCATTCTAGACACCAGGCTGCAGGGGGTTTGTGCGCTGGTCATGACTTTCCCATAGGAAGTATTCTGTTCCCCTGTGACCTCTGTGTCCTTTCACAGTACAAAGCACGTTATTCTTCCCACGGGAATGCAACTGGAGAATAGGAACTTGATGTTAGAGTTGATTGTGTAGCATTTCTATGAAGAGAGGTTAGTGTCTTGACCATATTTCTTGTTTTCCCACCTCTGAAGTCTTCAGAACACCACTTAATCCCTGCTCCTCATTGGAGGAGAATCCATGCTTGCTGAAGAATGGGAGAACTGGGTTCCCAGGGTCTGTTCCTCTCTTCCTACTCCTTTTCCTTCCCTTTTGCTGATGCTGGGATGAGAGAGCTCCTGCAGCACCAGACACCCATTGTTTTACTGAGGGGATTGCAGTGGTGATAGTTTCTAACATCTGGAGGCTGTGAACACCTCTACAGCCCAATAAAGGGCAAGAAAATATCTTCATTGTTTTTTTTCCTGGCATAAGACTGATCCAACATCTGGCTGTTTGCTGCTTCTGCAGGGAAACCCTGGTTTCATTTGGTTTTGGGGGGACTTGGGGGTGCTGAATTTCTGGCATTGTCCTGAAATCATGGGTGGTGCAAGGACTAGAAAGAGGTCAGGGAGATGTTTGTAGGTCAAGTGGAGACTGTAAATCAGACAGTAGACTCAGTATTAGTGATCACTCTTGATTTTCTACTTTGTGTGTTCTGGGTGTAGCCCAGGAACACGTAAAATACTTGTAGCCACGTGTGTGTGTGTGTCTGTGAATATACCCCTGAAGGCTGTGGAAGTGCTGCCATGTAGGGGAGGTGGCACGTAGGCATGAAAGCTGAGGGCAGAAGGTTGTTACTCTAATTCTGCTGTCTCCAGAGAGCCTGTGTTGGTTTGATGGATATGTGACAAATGACTGCAGCATTGGGAGGGTGAATAATTGCTGATGGACCCTATGCCTGCCTTTCCCTCAGGTGCTGCATGAACAGCAGTCAGATTGATCTGCTCTGTTGACAACAGCAGGGTGAGATTTATCAATCCTAGTTTTAATAAGCTCTTTCTCTGCCTTCCATTCCTCCTCTGTCCTTTCCCCAAACACAGATTTGGCAGGAAGGCTTCAGAAATTCTGTGTTGGATTTGGGGCTGTTACAGTGTTGTGATGCACTTCCCCTGAAAAAGAACAGGTACATCCCAGGCAGTTTGTGCCCCTGTGATGCCAGGTCCCAATGGGGATGCTGCGGCTGGTGGCAGGGGCTTGGGGGGACAGAAGGACCATGTTGGGTCTGTTTCTGCTTAACCAGCATTGGTCTTTTAAATGGAAAATGCTGGGTTAACATCTATGTTAAAAGTTTGGCTACAGGACTTTGCTGTAGGCAGCAAGATGAGCAAATTATGTATGGAAGTGCAAGAAAAATTAGTACAAAACAGGGATTATTTTTTTTCTTCTGATAATTCCCCCTCTCCCCCTCTACTCTTCACAAGCTCCATCGTGTGTTTTTATGACACTTCTGCAGAGGCCTGTTTCAAGAATGTTTTATGGAAAACCAAGATGTTGAATATACGTTAAAAACAGGTTATTGTTTATTATAAAGAGTAAAGTTGTCATACCTTTGTTGTTTGTCCTCTAAGTTAACAGTGGGCTTGTGTTCTCTGAGCTGCTGCTGCTATTAGCCACATTTTCCTGCACTCAGGTGGTAAACGGAGCCTTTCTGTGAAGGCTGTAAAACTCTCTCAGGCAGAAATGTAAAGAATTTGGGACATGTAGCTATTGTTAAGCAAGATAAAAGCTATTATCTTGGAAAATCAGTACTGTTCAGCATCTGTAAATTTGAGTTTGTTTTTCCTGCAAGAAGAAATGCTACTTTTCTTCCTTTGCTGGTAAGTCTTTGGGTTTTGGGGTATTTCTGTAGGAACTTGCAGTAGAGCCAGCAAACTCTACAACAACAGAAGGAGTTTTCCAAGAAAGTATAATCGTTACAGCATTCATAATCCTACGAAATAGTCTTCTCTTTCTTCTTGCATTTGAAGCACAGTTTAGGACGACCTTGTTTTGGACTGTCTTGGTCATATACTCATTTAGTGAGTATAGGAAATGTAAGAGCCTGTTCTGGTTCTGTGTCTGGGTGCTGCAAATTTCATGTGCTGCTGCAGGTGGGGATGAGAGAGTTGCTGAACGTACATGAAGATCTTGCACTATCGTTCTCAGACCTTAGTGAAGCTTGTAAAACCATAGACTGGGCTACCAAAAGCTTCATGGTAAGACTAATTAGATGTGTGGTTAATGAACACTGCGGTGTGTGGGGAGTGGCAGTGCAAGTGTTCCTGTGTTGAGGCTTTATACAGTGTGCCAGGGGACTGACCTGTGGGGGACACCTTGGCAGCTGCTCAAACACTGGAGCCAGTTGCAGAGAGGCTGTGGTCTCCTATCAGTGTTGATACTTGAAACCTGCCTGGGCATGGCCCTGGTCAGCCTGCCCTGGATCACCATCACGATCTTCAGAGGTCCCTGCCAACCTCTGCTGTGCTGCAGTAGCTGTGAGGTTCTCAGGGTTTCAGCTTCAGTGCAGCTGCGTTACCTGGTGCAGAGTTGGCTGCCACGAGCTCCACACTACAGAAAAGCTTTGGAAGTAGAAACTGAATAATCTGCGCAGCTCTTGTACAGGTGGGATGTAGAATGCCTGACTTGCCTTCAGCTAGGTAGAGATTACAGGGAGCCAGACTTGGTTTTTATGAGGGGTTTGAATGAAGAGCCGCTGTGCTGGTACATGCTGAGATTGTGGCAGGGAGTGGGTGGTGTGATGGGATGCTGGTACATGCTGATGCTGGTGCATCAGTTCTGTTGAAAAGTGGCTTTGTCTTATGCCAGCAGTATAGGCAGTGGTGTATAACATAACCCATTTTCTGATAGTAAAGGGTAGCTTTGGGGTTGTAGAAGTGTTGTGGGCATTTAATATTCTCTCTGCCCATCTTGCGTTGTGAATGAATGGTAAATAAATGATTGTGCTTTCTCTTGATGAGGTGGTAGAAGCCCTTGTTCTGTAGCTGCAGAATTCTGTATGAGAGAAGTTTTGGGCTACTTGAGAAACTCACCTGCAAGTGTGTGTGGCAGAGGGTGCAGTACACCCAAAAAACTACAGAACTGTGGTGTGTAATGGGGCATCAGGCAAAAATAATCAAGTTTTAGTCGTAGGATCCTAGAATCCCAGGTTGGAAAGGACCTCAAGAATCACCTAGTCCAGCAATTCTAGGTGAAACATGACCCAGACTTGGTGGCCCAGCACCCTGTCCAACCCAATCTTAACAGTGTCCAACACTGGGGGAGTCACCACTGTCGTGTAGGGATTATTCCACTGGCTGATTGTTCTCAGTGTGAAAAATTTTCCTCTTATGTCCAACTGAAATCTGCCTGGGAATAACTTGTGCCCATCACCCCACGTCTTTTCCATGTGAGTCTCTGTAAAAAGGGAGTCTCCATGTTCTTCGTGGCTACCCTTTAAATACTGGAACATGGTGATAAGGTCTCCCCAGAGCCTTCTTTTCTGAACAAGCCCAGCTCTCTCAGCCTTTCCTCACAGCTTCCCAGTCCTTGTGATGCGTGGATAGACTCCACAACTAGTTAAAGTTGTAAAGTAGGTATGCTTTTATTCAGCACTGAGGTGCATGGGGATAGCTCCTCCAAAGCATGCACACCTCAGGGTTGTTCTCCCTTTACATTTATTCTCTTAAGGTATACATAGACATGAAGTTGCTCAATCCACCTATACATATTTAGTATCTATCCCCACTTCGTATTATAATGAGCCGGAAGGTCCTTTGCACCTGCGCAGTGCCCCTTCTGGTCATGGGCAGGGGTCTCGGGATGAAGTAAATGAGTCTTCCTCTTCTTAAACTTTACACCTTTTAACCTCCAGACATGGCCTTAGGGTTTGGTCGGCGCCCAGTCTGCTTCTCCCTGGCTTCTCAGTAGGACCAAACACCTGTGCCTTTGTCATGGCCTTAAGATTTGGTCGGCGCCCAGTCTGCCTCTCCCTGGCTTCTCAGTAGAACCAATCATCTGCTTTTGTCCCTTGTCAGTAGAACTGCATCTGCTTCTCCCCCTCCAGCAGTAATCAATGCCTTGGCAAGATGGCAATGGCAGGTACTTAGGACAGACAATACTTTTGTTTAAGCAAAGGAATTCCTTTAACCCCCTTGTACAATTTCTCTGTATTACCCCCTGTACATTGGTTACCCCTGTATCACTTGGGTCATCTTTGTGGCTCTTCTGTGTGCCCTCTTCGGCTTGTCCATATCTTTTTTATATAGCAGGGACCAAAACTGGAGCACAGCTTTCCAGGGGTGCCCTGACAAGTGCTGAGCGGGACAATGACATCTTTGTCTCTCCTGGTGATGCCCTTGTTGATGTTACCCAGCATCCTGTTGGCTTTCTTTGCCACAGCTGCCCACTGTTCACTCCTGTTGAGCTTGTGTCCCCCAGGATTCCTTTCTACAGAGCTGCTTCCCAGCCAGACAGATCCTAGCTTGTGTTGCACACTTGGATTGTGTTTACCCAGCTGCAAGACGAAACCCTTTTCCTGTTGAACTTAGATTTCTTGACTTTGTTATAATCCAAATTATGTTTTCTGTCTGCAGCATTAGATTTCCAGTTTGTGACAAATTGGTGGCCTTAGCATTGTGTTGCATCTCACATGAAATGTTTGCAAGGCTGCGCTGAAATGTTTCTGGAGAAGTGGAGGAGTAACTTCGGTGCAGGGTGCTCTTCCCAATCTGGAACTCATACTTGTGTGGAGCTGAATTAGTGTAATCCTGGCAATGATAATGTTTTGTGCTTGTGTGAATGGAAGAAATGACTACAGAACCTGAGCAATTGCTTAATATGTGACTTAGTTTGAAAATTAAGATATTTTAAAAGCCAAACCTGTTTCTTTCAGCCCTTGTGTTTGCTTTTGTTTCCTGTGATCTGTCTCTGAACTTCACTGAGTATCTGTCTTTCATACCTGAAATGCAAGGCATTGTGTTGCAAAGTTAAGTCCTGATGTCCTCTTGTTTCCAGTCAGACTTTGTCTTGGATTTGCAGTCATGCAAAAGGAAAAGAATACTCTTGACTGGGTTCTTCTTTAACATTTCTCCTAAAATCAGAGAGTTTATTTTGCTTTAGCTAATCTTTGTTTGCAAAAACTATGTTGAATTGGAATGGTTCCTGCTTTTAACTTTCATGAGCACTGTTGCAGCATAAAGCTAATAAAGATTTTGGAATTTAATATGCAACTTCTGAAAAACTAATAAGCAAATATTAGCTTTGGAATGCTTAATGTTTTCTTTTTAATGAATGCTGATGTTTCACAACAGGTGAAGCGAGAAAATGCAATGTTTTCCTCATCGCAATTAGTAGAAATGGTTCCCAGTGCAGTGCTAATAACCAGAATTGCTATTAGAATGTAAAGCTTGTCAAAGAGCCAGGCACAGCATGTTTATATCACAGAAGATCTAGATGAGATCTGAGGAAGAAGTTCTTCCCTGTGAAGATGTTGAGGCCATGGCACAGGTTGCCCAGAGAAGCTGTGGCTGCCCCATCCCTGGCAGTGTTCAAGGCCAGGTTGGATGGGGCTTGGAGCAGCCTGATCTGGTGGAAGGTGTCCCTGCCCATGGCAGGGGGTTGGAACTGGGTGAGCTTTAAGGTCCTTTCCAACCCAAACCATTCAAGGATTCTATGGTTTTAGGTTCCCTGTGTGACTATAAAAAAAATCCTGCCTATTCCACATGAATGCAATGTACAGTGTTCTGTCCAGCTTGGCAGCCTTACCCCCTGCATTGCAAGGTGTCCAGACAGCAGGAGCACATCTCATCCCTCCCATCTCCCAGCATCCTGGAATGTTCATGCTGGTGCTGGACTGCAGGCAAACTGAAATTACCTATGACTAAGAAAGTGATGTTGATTCTTGTGCAAAGATGTAGTGCCTTGCTAAAAGGTATGAGCCAAAATATTTATCCAGGTTTTCCATTAGGTGGTCATTAGAATAAGAGACTGGTGCTTCTATTGCTAATAACCTGATTATTTCTAGTTGTATTACAGGGGAGAGAAGGGGCGATAGGTACGTCATTGTAAAACCGTCTGTGGGTATTCAATGTAATTGAATCTGGAATTTAAATCATGGTGGCTGTAGTTAGAGTTTGTTGTCTGTTGTATGCTCCCACATAGCTGAAAGTGGCTGATTAGAAAAGAATATAAAACAAACCAGCACCTATGATGCCTCCTCCAGCTACTAAACATTTCAGGCTTACAGAATTCCTAAGCCAGATATGTATAAACCCCCTTAATGGGTTTCTTGTCTGTGTGAACCTGTTGGAGCTTCCTCTCTAATGTCTGCATTCAAGATGATGAAGGTGGGCTGTTAAATGTCAGATGCCCACCTGTTTTTCATAGGTCATCTCTGTTTAGGTCTTGTATTCAGTTTTCTGATGCAATCATAAATGGTGATCTCTGGTGGACAAAACAACCTATTTGATATGCTTTGGATCTCTTACTATCCCAGTCTTTTTCTGGAGAAGCCAGGAAAAAATGTGTTCATTCCCTTGGAGGTAAAAATATAAAAACCGTAGATAATTGTAGCTTTGAACTGTATGAGAAACTCAGTCTTGCACTGAACCCTTTCACTTCTCAGAACACTGTTGGGAACCAACTTTGCTTTTAGCCTGAGATTTAGAAAGAAAAAAAAAAGAAGGAAAAGGTCGGAGGTTAGGTTTCTTCTCCATCTTTCCTAGGAATTTGTGTGGTGGTTTATTGTAATGTATTATCTTAACCTTTTCTTAGGGCTCTTTCTATTGCATTTTTCTACTTTATAAATCAAATTGCAAGCTGAAGCTGACTACTTCTGACATCTGTGATTCTGTTTGCTCTCGGTGAATGGCTAGACATAAATCTTACAGTCAAGTCAGAATCTGTCTTGGCGAGAAGCATCTGCATTAGTTTATTTTACTGTGTAATGTTCTTCGTCTACTTACATTTTCCTCCCTCATTCCCCATGCAAAGAATAACTCTCTCTGGGTTGCCTTAGCTGTAAAGTCTGCTCTGGTCTCTTGTAAGTGGTGTGTTGCTAATAGTTAAAGCTCTGAAAGCGCTTCAGCCTGTGTCCAAAAGCACTTCCCCTAAGACCACGCTGCTGACAGCTAGCCTCAATCCTTCTTTTCTAATTGGCATTTTGGCATCTCCTAGGAGTACTGCTTAATTCTCTTCCTGCTAAGCTCCTTTTCTTCCTTCCTCTCAGACGGTTTGGTTCCTAGCTCCTCTCCTGTGTGTCCTCTCTGACCAGCAGCTGCTCACGGCCGGTGCCTGACGTCTGTTCAGTTGCTGTTCGCTCTCCATTTGCGTTTTTGGCCCTCTCTTTCCTTAGGCAAAACCCAATCATCTGATCAAATTGCTTGTAGGCTCATAACAAATTCTTGATGTGTGGTGTCTGTTTCGCCCTCCCCCCTCTCCTGAGCAGGTATAGTGCTGGCAATCTGTCTAAAGCCATTTGCTAATGTTTATTTCCCTTTTATTTCTCTGGTTTTCTAATGAGCTTGCTTTCTTTCCAATTTCCAGCTGGACAGAGTGCCTCGGCTGAAGCGTTGTCCATGCTGGAATTGCCCATCCCCCTGATGTATCCCGGGATGGCAGCTAGGTGATGACAATTGAGGATGACCCTGACTGAAAAACTGCGTGAGAGGATATCGCGGGCGTTCTACAACCACGGGCTGTTGTGTGCTTCCTACCCCATCCTCATCATCCTCTTTACTGGTCTCTGTATTCTGGCCTGCTGGTAAGTCATGTAAAGGACTTGTTGCCACAGGGCACTGCTACTTTGTAGGGTTTTCATAGCAATGCCATGAACGTGCTTGGGTTTCCCTGTCCATTGAGCTATCCCAGGAGCTCTTCCATATTTTTTACTGTTGTTTTTTAATATAATAGATTTTTGTCATCTCTTTCAGTGGAACAAAAAAAAAGACAGGGATGAAATATCTTCATGTGGTTTTATAAGTAAATAGTAGAAACGAATAAAATATGTGAAGTAAAGCATTAAATAAAAGGAGTCCCCAAACACCTGGTGGTGGATTCCAAACCCATGAATTAAGAATGGGGAGAAGGAAAATTGATCTTTCTCTCCATACTTGCCTATTCTGTTCTCCCTTCAGCTGGTACTCTTCTTTTTCAGCCCTTGCCTTGGCATGCGTGTGTTGTGTGTTTCTTGTAAGCTCACTGCTCTTCTTATGGATTCTTAATTTGGATAGGAGTTGCAACTGAACAAAATTTCATTCCCAGAAATGTTACGTGGGCCTCCTAATTGTCTCCAATGAGGCGATACTGCTACCAGAATTGAGAAGACTTTTGTGCTCAGATTTATGGATAGACACATGAATATACAGGTGCTGTTTTCAGGTTTTTAATTCTAAGTATCTTTGTTCAAAATAAACCCCACATGGTGATCTACTTTGCTTTTACAAAAGCTCACCCTGTGTTTGTACAGATACAGGTGTGACTTTTTCTTTGAGCACTGCTGAGAATAGGACAGACTTCATCCACATCTACTGTTAAAAGATTAGGAATCGAGGCATTTCCATTGAGTACCTGGGGCTTCAACCCAGGTTGTTTCTGGCAGATTACCTACTGGTAATTGTGTATTTGTGAAAGTGTTTGAGCATTCTCCAGTAATTGGTTACCTTCAGGCTGCAGAAATTTGTCCAAAACGCCATCAGGTGTAAAGTTTTATGTTTTCTTTAATGACTTTCAATAACTCATTAGAAAAGCAAACAATGGCCTGAGGAGAGACCAGGTTTCAAAACTACTGTGACAGTTTCTTTCCAGAAAAGGTTGCCAAGCACTGGAGCAGGCTGCCCAGGGAAGTGGTGGAGTCACCGTTCCTGGAGGGATTTAAAAGACCTGTAGATATGGTGGTAGGAGCATTTAGTGGAGGTTTTGGCTGTGCTGGGTTAATAGTTGGACTCTTAAGGGAGCTTAAGGGTGTTTTCCAACTCTAATGCTTCTGTGATTCTCTGGCACCTTTTGAGAGCAGTGTACCTTTGGGGGAAAAAAAAATGGACGTGTGGTGAAAGTTCTCCCTCTTTAGAAGTGATTTTCAGGGCTGTTTCAGTTTCAGTTCTGAGATGCTGTGTATGAGCTGGTGTTAATTCTGGTTTGAGAAGTGGCTTTACTAACTGGGTCAAAACTTCCAGAGTGCAGTACCTTCTGCACTGGAGCATTTCAGTGTGATAAAGCTGAACTCTGACAGGATAGTAGTGTACAGGACGCTCCAAGATACATATTGGAAGTTTAGTTTTGGGTTGGGGTCTTCAAATCTCTTAGTTTGAGCTTGTGATCTGACTTCTTCATGGTTGACCTGGATGATGGGGTGGACTGTACCCTCATCAAGTTTGGAGATGATATATGAAGTCTCTATCATGAACTAGGAAGTGGAAAACTGGGTACAGTGGCTGATACACCAGATGCCTGCAGGGGCAGAGAGGAACCTCATGAAACTCAACGCAAGGAAATGCAGAAGGAAGAATAACCTCTTGTTTATATAAGAGGTCTGTGCAGCCTGGAGGTCAGTGCTCTGGAAAGCAGCTTTGCAGGGCATGCCCAGGGGTCCTGGTAGACACCAAGTGGAACACAAGCTAGCTATGTGTCTGGGGGAAAGAGGTGGTCCAGAGTGTCCTGGGCTGCATTAGGGAGGTTGCAGAAGGTCAAAGGAGGTGATCCTTCCCTTTCACACACCACCAGTAAGGCCCCAGCTGGAGTGCTGGGTCCAGTGCTGGGCTTCCTGTTAAAAGAGAGTGGTATTAGGTGAGAAGTGCAGCAGAGGGCTGTGAAGATGAAGGGGCTGGAGCATCTCTCCTGTGAGGAAAGGCTGAGAGAGCTCTGTTCAGCCTAAAGAAGAGAAGGAGCCGGGAAACTTATCACCATGTACAAATACATGAAGAGAGGGTGTAAAGAGAGTAGATACCCCGTGACAATAGGCACAAGCTGAAACGTGAGATGCTCCTTATGCTGGTAGAGGCCAGTGATGAGGGGTGTTGCTCAGGGGTGGGTGTTGGGACTGGAACTGTTCAACATCTTTGTGGGCCACATGGACAGTGGGATCGAGCACCCTCAGCAAGTTTGTTGACAGCACTGAGCTGTGTGGTGTGATTGACATGCTGAAGGGAAGGGAGGGGATCCAGAGGGACCTGGACAGGAAGAGGTGGGACAGTGCGAACCTCATGGAGTTCTACAAGGCCAAGTGCTAAGTGCTGCACCTGCATCAGGGCAATGCCACAAATACAGGCTGGGAGAGTCTGGTTTCAGAACAGCCTTGAAGAGAAGGACTTGGGGGTGTTGGTCCCTGAGAAGCTCACCATGACCCAGCAGTGTGCGCTTTCAGCCCAGAAACCAACCATGTCCTGGGCGGCATCACCAGCAGTGTGATAGGGTTTAAGGTTCCTTCCAACCCAAACCATCCTGTGATACTATGAAGTGTCCACCAGGTGACGTAGCTTCAGGATTTCAACCTAGGGAGAGTTAATGTATTAGCAACAAATTAGTTTTTCCTAGTAATTGCTCATATGGTTTTGAAGTTTCCTGCCCCACCCCACAGATAACCAGCAGTCACCAAGATGACTGTTTGTTTCTTCTGTATTCCTGTTATCTCATACCATTTTTCCTGATTGAAAAAGAAATTACTGTCTTTTCATTGGCCTTGGCACCCTGCCCCCACAAAACCTATACAATTTTACCGTATGTGATGAAAAGACTTGCTCAGAAGGAGCTTGGGGAGCTGTGGCCTAGCCACCTCCTGGGGAAGCTTTCTCTTGGCTGGAGTGAGGAGCTCACTGACGGCCACAAAGGGTCACATCTGCATTTTTCCCTGTGGTCATATCGTGAGGAATCTGAGTAATTGTGTTTGGCACTGATTTACTTGTGCTCTTCAGAAGCATTCCAGTTTCTGAGGACAGATCTTACTGATTCATCTCAACCATTCACTGCAAAAATGAGTGAGAAGCATGCTAAAATTCGGAGAAAGAAGAAAGAAAAAAAAGTAGGCCCAGCTTCAACGTAGCTCATTTAGGCAATGCTTCTGTCCAAGAGGATTGGTTAGAGACCTTCAGCACTGCTTGCATTGTAGTGCTGATTAATCTGAAACAAGAGTGGAGCAATTAAGTAGTAGGAACTACAGGTGTTTATAACAAGAAGATACACAAGTGATCCAACGGATCAACAGGGAAGGAGCTAATGACATCATAGTGTTGCTGAGGAGCTTAGTCCCTGTCCTGGAAGAAGAGAATGGACAAAAGGAGAAGGTAATAGAGCAAAAAGGAAGCATTCTGTATTTTTCAGCCTTAAGCATGACTAATAAAGACATTGTATTGTTCAAGTGAGCAGTAGATCTTGCATTTTGACTTCTTCAAAGGGAGAGGTAAAACAGTCATGGCCTTCTGCACCTGCATGCACGCAGCATCAAGCAGAGCTTGTACAATTCTGCTGCAGATGGCATTAACTCAGTTGTTTTTGTTTTCCTCACCTCCACCTCAGTAAAAGTGTGAGGTGTCTGTGCTCAGATAACTTTTTAAGAGTTGAAATAAACCACGTGGGCCATGATTTGTCCAACATCAGTTCTAGTTCACAGTCAGTGTGACAACAGTTAACATGCAGGCATTTCTCCTGTTCTGAAAGGCCAGGTGTCAAGGATCAGGTCACACACTCACAACACGCTCTCTGCTACAGGTTATGTGAATGCTTTCTCTCTTCAACCTTGAAGTATTTTGTGTAGACTGTTTTTAATGTCACCTATAGACAGGACACTGCATATCTGTTAATTAATATTCAGAGCAAAAATTCCTATGACTCATTCTTACTCTGTAGTCTTATTCCAAGTCTGAAAATTCAAGTTTGTCCTCACTTCAGAGGGAGGGTTTTCTGCTGAACAACCTGTTATTGAGCATGTTACTTCTTGCTTTACTATATCTCCCTTGGTAGGTGACATTCATTTTCATCACCCCCCTTAAATGGGTCTGCATTAAGATCTGGATTTTTCTTCCCTAGTAGAAGGAGAGTGCCACTTAAGATAATCTGACACAAGAGTAGTTCCTCCTCCCCAGCTCAGAGAACAGATGACACCTATAAACATGGTAATCAGGGTAACTTTGAAAGTCCCCTGTAGTTCTGAAGAACAGTTTTTAGTTGAAGTTAGACTTTAAAATCAGTTGACTCTGTGAAGCAGGTTTAGGAGAATGAAGCAGGGTGAGTCTTTGCACGTGTTCATTAGTTGACTGAAGCACTGGGTTCTGCTCCTAAAGGATTATGGAGCTGACTGGAGCCAGAGCCCACACAGTGTGTGTGCACACACATACTTCTTTCTAAAAGAATGTTTCAGTGTCTTACAGGTTTGTAGTGTCTTGAGTGGTAACCAGAGGAGCCAGTTGCTGTCAGACTCTTTGTGTTCCTAGTCCACAGAGTTTCCCGTGGGACTGTGTGATGAAACTAGCAGCAAGTTCTGTGTAATGAGACCTCTCTTCTGCTTCAAAGAAAAAGGGAAGCAGGCAGCACAGAGCGAGGGGTATCTTTACTTTTGCAGCGCAGATTTTTGAGGCTCCTATTAGTTAGAAACAGGGCAAAGCAAACATTTATTTGGAAATGGGTTTTGTTTATGCACTTATCAAGGCTAAAAAGGGAACTGCTGCTACCGAATATCCGGCCTTCCCTACCCTCTGGCAAGACCTTTTATCAAATTTCCTATCTCTCATTAGTAATGGGTTTTCAGGTTGTTCTGTTGTTGCGGTAGTTTAGGCTGGAAACAGGCTAAAAGCTTGTTCTGCAGTGTGCAAAATAGAGGTGGTAGCTATTTTAAGGCAATATATCACCACCTTCCCTGTTACTTAAGACCTGGCAGCTCTCTCCAGCATATTCACCAGCTGAAGAGTATTCTGGCATGGTGGTGATCTCTGCTTTGATTCTGAGGAGGAGGAATATGCAATTGTAGGGTTTGCAGCTCTGTTGAGTTGCCAGCTGCCTCGGGCTGACCTGGCAGTTCTCCATCTTGGCCCTCTAAGCTGTCTTGAAAATATGTAAAGTAGTTGGATGAACATTTTTTGCTTGAACCTGCCTCATGCTTGGTAACTAAAACACACTCTTGCTTGAATTCAGTAATACCAACCTGTAGATGGTCTGTTTTCCCATTATTTTGGATTTGCAGGAGGGTTTCAGCGTACATGGTTATGTGAGCATCTGAAAATCACCTTTCTCAAAACCAAAACCTCTTTGGAGCTTTCCTGTCATCTGTTCTAGATCCTACTTTTCTTCCCTCCTTTCTCTGTGCTTTCCATACCGTTGTTCATCTCTTTTCCTCACTGTCAAAAAAAATCTCTTAACAAAGAGGGATGAGAGGAGAACCAAACCAGAGTGCTAGAAATGACAGGTTGGTTTGGGTTGCAAGGCACCTTGAAGAAATCACTCCCTGAAACTCATTTGGAGCAGTTCTTACCGTTGATGGGAGGCGCACATAGAAGCGATCTAGGCTTGTTGCATCTCACAATCCTTGCAGTGTTTGCTGTCTGTGGGAAGCCAGGATGCTTCTGACAGCTCACAGCAGCTGTGGTTTGGTGTTTTACAGTATCTCTTTACCTGAAAAATGCTCTAACAGTGATGGCTGAAGCAGTTGGTCGGGTGAATTTTGCTCTGTCACTGGCTGGTTCTTTCTCACTCTGTCCTTTTTATATCTCTGCTGTCAGTCTGTCTCGGGTATCACTGACAAGATCAGGCGCTGTCACACGCCTGTATAAGATTAAAAAATTCGAGAAGTAATGTTTTAGCATCTTACTGAAATAACAAGTGTAATCCAGAGCATGTACTTTGGGTGTTCTTCCATCAGGCATTCTTGAAGCCTTTCATCAATATGGATATTTAAATATCACTGTGATATAAGTAAATACATGTTCCTTCTTCCCTTGTGGGGACATAAATATGTGTTGTAGTTGGCTCAAGGTGAGGGAGCTTTTGGAAAGAATCCCAACAATAGGTTTCATTCCTGAGCTTTGCTGCAAACCCACACCATGAGCAATCTGCGCTACTTAGATCATTTTGCAAATGGGACTATAGGAGCCAAACATTAAGTGTGTAAGGACAACAGGGTCTGTTTTAACCTTTCATTTAGATCTTTGAAACATGGATTTTGTCTGGGGCTTTTTCTGTAATGGTAGTTGCTATAAATAGGGATTACAAAAAAAAAGCTGTAACTTCATTTTCTGTGCTGGACAATCTGCTAGGCAGCTCTGTTCCTGGTGGATGTACATCAGTGTCTTCTAATGCCGTACAGCTGCTCTAGACTCAGTAAAATATCATGGAATAGAACCCTAGAATGCTTCAGGTTGGAAGTGACCTTAAAGCTCACCCAGTCCCAGCCCTCTCCCACAGACAGGGACACCTTCCACTAGACCAGGTTGCTCCAAGCCCCGTCCACCCTGGTCTTGAACACTGCCAGGGATGGGGCAGCCACAGCTTTTCTGGGCACCCTGTGCCAAGGCCTCACCACCCTCACAGGGAAGAACTTCTTCCTCAGATCTCATCTCAGTCTCCCCTTGTTCGAAATTTGAAGACAGTATCACCAAAGACAAAAGCTCTTGCTCTTGCTGAAGGTAATAACCTGTGAGAGTAGACCCATGACTGAAAACTCCTATCACTGTCTTTAGCGGTGAGTATTAAAATTGGGACTTGTTAGCTTATGGGGAGATGGAAACAATTCCACATTCTTTGTCAACATGGCTTTTGTTGGCTGAGCAGACTAGAAGTGTAGAGGAAGCTGAAGGAGCCCATCAATGTGACCTGCAGAAAACTATAGACTGGGTAGAGAAAATCTAACGCTGGTTTGTGTCACCCTCTTCTTTGCCTGCTGTGGGGATGGACTAAAAAGACTTATTGGAGGGAGAATACAGATCCTTTACTACGGACAGCATCAATCCTGCTCCATAGTCACAATTTAATCAAATTGCAGGTAAACACTGAAGTTCATTTAGCTGTCAAGAGATGTACCCTGACCACATGCTTGAAGAGAATGATGGAATATGGGAGTCGTGGTTGTCCCAGTTTGCCAGTGGCTGCAGCAGGATATAGTCCTCAGCAATGCATGGACAGCTTCAGATTTTATAGTTTTTCTTTCCATCAGAAATTTGCCTTTTGTTCTTTCCCTCATTTATTGCCCTTGAGTCTTCCAAGAAATGCCATTTACTCCTTCCCCCATTGCATTTGCATGTACTTCCAGACTTTTTGGGCAAGTTTGAAAATCCTATCATAATAAAACCCAACAAAACAAGAATTAAACCCTTTGGTCATTCAGAAATGGCCATTCAGGAGCTGTGAGTTGCTATGTCCAGTATTTCAGCGGTGTTTTGTGCTGCAGGATGGGAGTTAGCTTATTCCCTTCTACAGAAAATGAAACTCTTTTTAACAACAGAAAAAAGAAATCCTGAAGTCTTGACTAGCATTCCCATTGGCTGCCCCCCCGCAGCCTGAAGATGGTGAGGCCCTGGCACAGGTTGCCCAGAGAAGCTGTGTCAGCCCCATCCCTGGCAGTGTTCAAGGCCAGGTTGGATGGGGCTTGGAGCAACCTGGTCTAGTGGAAGGTGTCCCTGCCTGTGGCAGGGTATGAGCTTTAAGGTCCCTCCCAGCCCAAACCATTCCAGGGTTCTGTGATTTTTCCCTTAGATTTATGGACACAGTCATGAACATCAAAATCATTTAGTGGAAAAAAAATCTTCTTCCTCAGTTGCTTCTTCCATTCATTTTGGTTTATCATATACGCTCGCTGTTACTACTTTAATTTATGTCTCAGTCAGATGCAGTCTGATTATTGGACCTCCCCCAGGGTTTGATTTCAGCAGGTAACTTTTGACAAGCAGATTCTCTGTGCTGTTTGCAGGACTAAAACTACTGCTGTGGGAGAAGCCTCCAGGCTGTGGCTTCTGTTGGGCATTTTCTTCTTGGATGTATTATGACCAGATTTTATTGCTCCTTTTTCTCTTCCCTACCACTGCACAATGAAATGCTAACAGTTGGGTGGTATATTTTTGTCAGACTAATAAAATAGCAAACCCAACAATCATTGCTTCCAATTTCATTGTTCTTTTCCACCCATTTGTTATTTAGTCTGAAGGCTTGGCTTCAGCTGTAGCTTGTACCTTCCATGGCCTTTGGTGATCCAAGCTAATCCATAACAAAATGCGCAGAGTATTGCATGAAAACAATTCCAAGGCCTTTATATTTATTCTGGCAATATTGCAAGAAAAGCTCAGCTATAAACAGGAAAATACATCAGAAATTTAAGGCTGGATAGATTGCCATGCATCAGACAGCACAAAGAAGTTAACGTTCTCTGGTTCATTCTCGTGCCAACAGTTCCACCTTGTTGGTCGCTACCTCTGTAACAGCAGTCTTGCTTTTTCCACCAGTTCAATTCTTATACAGTTTTAACCACCTATAGTTTTGAGAGCCTCTGGAGCTGAGAACACTGTTCTAAACTCCCTGAAACCTCAGTTTCTCAACTTCCAAATAGTTTGAAGTCTTTGTTGTGGGTAGCTGCTACCATCGCCTGAAGATTATAGTGGTCAAGGAGCAAAAAGATAAATACTTTGTAGTTGTTTTGGTGTCCCATTGCTACTATTCAAAGTGCACCAGTGAAGCTAGTGACAAATATTGGAAATAGTTTAAATGTTAAGGAGGAAAAATTGATAATTAGTATAGGGTTTGAGTCAGGAAAGCAGCCATGTTTCCTGATGAAATGCGATGAAAGTCTCATTTTTCTGTGGGCCTATGGGATAGTAGACATGGGTGTGCTGAGTGTTCTTAGTGCAGCTAACCTTCAGATGAGGTCCTGTAAGGACTTCAGTTCTTTTTCTCCAAAGACTTTCAGTTATCTCTTTCCAGTGGAGAAAGACCAGTTCTTTCTTGCGTTGAGGAAACACATCAAAGAGTTCCTCTTGCAAAGCCCTCTTGTATTGCAGCTGTGTCTCCTGTTCTGCAGAGGCTAGCTTCTGCTGGAGTAGGCTCATTTTTTTGAGCTCTTCTGCCTAAAAGCCTCATTTAAAAAACAAACCAAAACACCACAATGTTTTTTGCTTGCATCTTAACTGTAGTTACCCACTGCTGAAGCTGCCACTGCCTGGAACAGGACCTGTGGAGTACAGCACCCCTGTGAAGGATTACTCTGCGCCCTCTCCAGACGCAGGTCTTCAGCAAGGGGACCTCAGTGAGCGTCCCGACTGGGTGAGTCCTGCACTGAGGGGCTGGGGATGAGTGTGGAGTCAATGAAATGATGGAACATCCCTCCTGAGTTACCTGCACTTCACTGTATTGATGAAAAATCCTTCTGATGATGTGTTGCTTTGTGTAACTGCTCAGTTCAGGCTGTATTTGTTTTGTATCAATGGTGCTGCATCAGAAAAATGGAAAAAGTGAAGAGTTAAAAGCTCTGAAATGCTTTTTAAGAGCCTATTTTTCAAGGATAACATTATCTGAGGCAAGTAGCACATTTTTAAAAGCATTATTAGGTTTTAAATAAGCTTAATGATGGGGTTTGGGATAACAAGTGCCAATTTCCTAACATCTTATAAAGGTACACAGTTTCCCTAGAGCAGCAGGACAAACCTCCTGCTGACCCCACTTCCCACCCCCACCCATGGCCTCCTCCTCCAAAGGGCAAGAGTAAGATTTGGTCAGCATTTACTGCTGTGACTGTGGAGATGCTGTCAGTAATTGCAGTGGTGGGTTTGGTGTTGTCCAGCTCTCTGAAGGGATCTGGATTTTGGCTGTCAACCAGCTTCCCCTTCAAAGATCTCTAACTAGCTATGTGTCAGAGTGGGAATGTCTGTCTGGCCTGGAGGTGGAAAACAGACTGTCCAGCTCCTCAGCTTTTGCAGTTTCCTCTACTTTGGCTTTAAAAATACTGCATCTAGCACATTTTTTTTTTCCCTGATAGGGTAGGTAGCCTAGGCTTCACCTCCAGGACACAGGCTATTTTCTTAAGGTCAGTCAAGAGCTTTCCATTTGAATTGAATTTAGGCAGCCAAAGGCTCTGTGGAGCTAACTGCTGTGATCTGGTCTAGGGAGTGTAGGGTGCTTGAAGAACCTGGTGAACTGAGTGTAACCTAAAGGTGGGGTTTGGTTTTGTTTTTCATTGACCGATGCATATCATTCAGGTAAGTGAGACTTACATGCTTATGTTAAGGGTCACTTTTGTGTGAGCAAACTGGAATCCTGACACTTTCCAAGAAGGCTGGTAACTTGGTCCAGGAAACCAGGAAACAATTAGGAAATCATCCTCTGTAACCTGCATTTTTATTTCTCATTCTGGTGTCTCTCAGAAGTAGATGTTAGCTTTTGGTTTAATGCTTCTGCTGCCTACAGCTCTTGACTCTCTCCATGTGTGCTCTTCTCAATTTCTGTGATTGAAATAATATGCTGCCTTCTGCACTTGCTGGTACCTCTGAGAGCTTTTTGCACTGTGCTGTTAACTCAGGCTGCTGCTGGCTGATTAAATCTTCCCTATGGTTCTATAATTCTGCATTGTTGCCTAGTTCAGCTAATAGAACACAAAAGCTCTGTCTGCCACAGCATGTCGGCACTGCAGTCTCCAGAGCTGGGTCAGCAGCCTGGGCACAGACACCAGGAGGATTTAAATGGCACATGGCCGAATCACCACAGGTTGGGGGAACCATAGCGTTGTGAGAGGCATCTGTGAGAGGCAGTGAGTCCTTGCTCCTGCCTTTCATTCCAGTACCAAATCCAGCAGGAGCCAGGAGCTTCTGCCTCACAAAGAAACGCAATAGACTAATGCCAAAATGGCCAGTGGCATTTTGCCTTTTTGAGAAACAGACTCCTTTTGTTCTTGCTAGGTTCCTACTGTCATGTTTCACCTCTAATTTGGGAAAGGAAAATACAGTCTGGCAAACCCCTTCCTGAAAGGTTGCCAAGCTGCGGTCTAATTCTGCTAAGCAGCTTCCCACTCACCGTATGTTTTCATTCTCCCTCTGGTTTTCCCCACAGTATGTCGGTGCTCCGGTGGCCTACATCCAGCAGATCTTTGTGAAAGCTACTGTGTCCCCATGGCAGAAGAACTTCCTTGCTGTGGATGTATTTCGTTCACCCCTCTCCCGTGTCTTCCAGCTAGTGGAGGAGATTAGAAACCATGCCCTGAGAGACAGGTAATTACTGTTCATTACGGGTTGTGTAGAAGGCAGACTGACCCACTGGCTTACACACTCCTCTTCTCAATTACTGCCTCATAGTTCTGATTATTAGCTTTCAATTTGTAAGATTCTCAAAATTAAAAGAAAATGAGAGGTCACTGCAAATAGGTGACATTATATTAATGCTGCATATAGGGCAGTTTATCACAGTCATAGAATCCTAGAATGGTTTAGGTTGGAAGGGGCCTTAAATCTCCCCTCTCAGCTTAAAGATATTCTCCCTTGTCCTGTGTTCAGCTTTTGTGACGGAGAGCGTGCCTGTCCTGTAGTCACTGGTAATTGCCAGGAACCTTCCAGTTGGAGTCTTGGCAGAGAGGTCTGAAGGGGGCTGCCAAGGATATACATGTTACAAAAGATAGTAGCATCGTGTTTTCCCTCTAAGTAAGCATGCAAACTTCATATTAAGGGAAGTTCATTTAACCCCACTATGTTGTGAAACTTTACCTCATTTTGTGAATTCTTCTTCATAGGCTGGAGCACCTCTGCTATAGAGACAGGCTGAGAGAGCTGGGCTTGCTCAGCCTGGAGAAGAGAAGGCTCCAGGGAGAACTTAGAGCAGTTTCCAGTGCCTAAAGGGGCCAGCAAGAAATCTGGAGAGGGGCTTTAGACAAGGGCAGGTAGGGACAGGACAAGGGGGAATGGATTTAAACTGACAGAGGGGAGATTGAGATGGGATCTGAGGAAGAAGTTCTTCCCTGTGAGGGTGGTGAGGCCCTGGTACAGGGTGCCCAGAGAAGCTGTGGCTGCCCCATCCCTGGCAGTGTTCAAGGCCAGGTTGGATGGGGCTTGGAGCAACCTGGTCTGGTGGAAGGTGTCCCTGCCTGTGGCAGGGGGTTGGAACTGAATGAGCTTTAAGGTCCCTTCCTAAAATGGGCGAACCATTCTATGATTCTAGACTTCCACGTGGTCGAGGACATTCTCCTGACATTTCACTTTGACTCTATTTAAGACCAGTTTAAACATGCTTTATTTTGTCTTGACACAGTCTCTGTACAACAATAGCTTTCCTCTGTTCCAGATATTTACAGGGAAAACTCATACCCCCCACCCCAAATCTTCATTTTTTAAGCTAAAGATATGAGACTCTGAGCTGACTCCAGTAAGCTGTCTCTATTCAGGGTGTCGCACTGGTTGCTCCTTTTGGCACTGCTTTTAATGTATGGTTCCTGATCATGGGAGTTAAAATCGTACACGCTATTCTCAGAGAAGTCTCAGTTGTGTGTTATTTTCTGTGGAAAAGCTTTTCCTGAAATACAAGACTGCAGGTCTTTTTTTCATGGCCGGTCACATCACTTTTACATATTATAAAGTGATTAACATCTCCATGTCCCTCTCATCATTTCCAGCTAATGAGCTGGAAGGTTAGAGCAGAAGCTGTTTTTAGTCCCCAGGTGCACATTGTATTGTTAATAGAAATGGGATTAAGTTTATTCCAGCCCTTACATGATCCATTGCAGATATTTTATTCTCTCTCTGTATCAACAGGGTTTCTTTATTTTGTGTTGCTGGCAGATGTCCCTGTGTCTTCTTCCAAGATTATTAAGAAAAACATATAATAATCCTGGTTCTCTGAACTGTCTGTGTCAAATTCCATGTTGTTTTCCTCCATACTGCTGGCTCCCCTTTCAGCAGCTCCATCACCAGTTTCCTGTTAACCTGGTTCTTTACTGCATCACCTTTTTTGTGCTAATTTTCGTGTCTTGTAAAATAAAGCATTTTCTGTGTGGTGCTGCATAAAAAGCTTTCTTTGGGCTCAGGTAGATGAGAGCTGCTGTGCTTTCCCCATGCAACAAGGGAGGCATTTCTAGAAGAGTTCAGATGAGTTTGGCATGTTCTCTCTTGATAAACCAAGAAGCATTTTCTACACATTAAATTGCCTCTGGGTTTTTTTTTTTGTTTTAATAGTTTTCCTTTGAGTTCTAAGTCTTCACCTACGGTAAAGTGTCTGGCTGGGTTTAATTCTAGGGACAGAAGGGCTTCCCTTCTTGTCAGTTTGTATTCAGTGAGAGGGATGGTGCTAAGAACAGGCCAAGTGTGGTGACAAATGAGGGATTAGAATCTGATCATCTCCCAGCTTTTCAGCCCTGAGCTTTCTTCATTCTTTGCCCATAAACTCACACAGGTAGGGAAGATTTACTGCTTCTTCATGCTTCCTTGGCAGCATCCTTCAGTGCTGTTTTTTTAGAATGGCCACTTCACTGCTCTATGTGATGATTTGTCCTTTTTCCTTTAAATCTGCCCTTGCAAGCTAGGTACCTGCTCTCTGTGTGCTCACTTTTTAGGAATGCCATTCACAATGTCAAACATGGAGCTCTTCCCCACCAGCTCACACAGCCTTGGTGCTGACATTCTTTCTGTGTTTCTGCCTCATCTCCTCCTTTATCACATGTATCACTGTAGATAGTGATCTGTATATAGTTGCCAATTACTAATTGTCAAAGTAGAAGCAGATTGCTCCCAGGACACGTGTTGTCTTGTCATTATCTCTCCTTGGTGCTGCCCTTGATAAACGCTGATGCATTATGGAAGCAAACTTAAACTTCCATGGCCACCAGGAGAAAGTGGCTTGAGCACTTAGACCTAAACCTTGGAAAAAGGCTCCCATTTTGGTGATGGACTCAGATATTACAGGAAACATCTAACCTCTATAAATTCTGAAATGATCTCAAAAGGTGTAATCCAGTGCGTTGTGGTCAGGAGCTTTTCTCAGTATCAAAGTTAAGTGCAGCTGATTTTCTTAATATTAAAAAAGGCATTCTTTTGTACGAAAGGAGCTGAAGGTTATTGACAGTAATAGGAAACACAAGGTGATTATATTGTCATCAGCTGTAAGCTTGCTGAAACTTGGAGCACTCATCATTTGAAGGAATGTCAAAAGTGACATGTAATTTGTAGTTTGCTCCAAGGTCATGTTCTTTGGTATCACTGCATCTGCAGTATACTGTCAGGGACACTGGCTGTGTGCATTAGCTTCACTAATGTGGGTGTAAACAGGCTTATCTGCAGTATAAACTGTTATCACCTGCAGCCCTGCATCCAGCTCTGGGGCACCCAACATGAAAAGAATGTGGAGCTGATGGAGTAAGTCCAAAGAAGGCCACAAAGGTGCTGCAAGAGCTGGAGCACCTCTGCTATGGAGACAGGCTGAGAGAGCTGGGCTTGTTTAGCCTGGAGAAGACTCCAGGGAGACCTTAGAGCAGCTCCAGTGCCTAAAAGGGCCAACAATAAATCTGGAGAGGGGCTTTTGACAAGGGCAGGCAGGAACAGGACAAGGGGGAATGGCCTTAAACTGACAGAGGGGAGATTGAGATGGGATCTGAGGAAGAAGTTCTTCCCTGTGAGGGTGGTGAGGCCCTGGCACAGGGTGCCCAGAGAAGCTGTGGCTGCCCCATCCCTGGCAGTGTTCAAGGCCAGGTTGGATGGGGCTTGGAGCAACCTGGTCTAGTGGAAGGTGTCCCTGCCCATGGCAGGGGGTTGGAACTGAATGGGCTTTAAGGTCCTTTCCAACCCAAACCAGTCTGTGGTCACTGTTAGGTTTCAGAGTTCGCTAAAGCTGAGATGCAAGACAACAGCTGTCTTACTCTTCCTGGAGCTATTATTGGAGACATTACTGCATCAGTTCCTTGAAATTATTTTTCAGAAATCTCCTGTTCTTATAAACACAGTATTTTTTAGCATATTTGCTAGTATTTTTTTTTGACAGCTGGGACTTTTCAAAGTATCTTGCCATGTAGTGACAGGATACAGATTCTGAAGGGAGTTGCCACAAAGGAATAACAGAAATCATCACTGTCTGGTTTCTGTTTGCTGTTTGTAGGCATTACAGAAAAAAACCACCTTCTCTTGAGAAGGCATTTTACAGTAGGACCATAAATTACTTCTCTTCTGGAGCCACCTTCTATGTAATCTGCAGGGCTGGAGCTGGGGAAGACTGGTCTCTTGTGTCTTTAATTCATCTCTGTTTAATACACAGTTCCCGTGCAAATCCCACCAGCTGTCTGTGTCGTGTTGAGGGAAGTGTTCTCTTTTGGACTGGCAGCTCTTCCTTGTCTAGCCAAATGGCGTGCTGACAGGTTTTGTCACCAGACCTTCACAGTCAGATCCTATTGTAAGCCCAAATTGAGTCTTGTGTTAATTACTAGTTGATAAGGATTATGTAATTGTCTTAAATGAATCTTGGGAAGCACAAGTTCCATTTCATGCCAGTTACACATCTATTAATTTCTGAACCTGTAAGGCATTTTCTTTTCCATACAATAGACAGGAATTTCGAATGCAATTTGCACAGTTGCAGATATTGAATCTTTTGTACGTTTTAGAGGCCTCTGTACACCTTAACCACCTGAGCAGGGTTAATCAAGATTTCTGTAAAATATCCCATTGGATATATGGAAAGAAGCATGCAGAGGAGTTAAGGGTCTTTGAAGAAGAATTCCAGGGGGATAGTTTCTCTGTAGACTGGAGGTATCATAAACATGGAACCTATTATGGCTGAAGTGAGAAAGCTGTGTGGCCTGGCAGTGTGCAGAGAACTGATAATACTGGACTCTTAGAATCCCAGAGTGGTCTGGGTTGGAGGGGACCTTAAAGTTCATTCAGTTCCAGCTTCCTTTGCCACAGGCAGGGACACCTTCCACTAGACCAGGTTGCTCCAAGCCCCATTCAACCTGGCCTTGAACACTGCCAGGGATGGAGCAGCCACAGCTTCTCTGGGCAACCTGTGCCAGGACCTCACCACCCTCACAGGGAAGAACTTCTTCCTCAGATCCCATCTCAATCTCTCCTCTGTCAGTTTAAAGGCATTCCCCCTTGTCCTGTCCCTACCTGCCCTTGTCAAAAGCCCCTCTCCAGCTTTCTTGTTAGCCCCTTTAGGCCCTTGAAGCTCCTCTAAGGTATCCCCAGAGCCTTCTCTTCTCCAGGCTGAACAAGCCCAGCTCTCTCAGCCTGTCTCCATAGCAGAGGTGCTCCAGCCCTTGGAGCATCTTTGTGGCCTCCTCTGTGCTCACTCCAACAGCTTCACATGTTGGGGGCCCCAGATAATGGGCTTTTGGAGTCCGTACACCTGTTACAGTGAGATCCTCCTCTGTGAACTGAGGCTCTTGATTCTTAGTTATGAAGAGCAAGAGCAGTAGCATGGTGGTGTGGGTCCTTGGAGTGGTGTGGTCCTTGGGTTCACTTTAGCAGATTTATTTTGCCTTTTGTTTGTGAGAGTTGCAACACACACGACAGTGTCTGGCTTTTGTTTGTGTTTCAGTTCTGGTGTCAAAAGCTTGGAGGAAGTTTGTCTTCAGGTAACAGATCTTCTGCCTGGCCTCAAGAAGCTACGGAATCTGCTCCCCGAACATGGCTGTCTATTACTGTCTCCAGGCAACTTCTGGCAGAACGACCGTGAGCGATTCAATGCTGACCCAGATATCATCAAAACCATCCATCAGCATGAACCAAAGACATTACAAACATCAGCTACTCTCAAAGGTAAGATGCTCAAGTGCCAAAGAAGCTGTTGAGAAATGTTTACAACTTGCATTGCTGTTTTGTCCTTGGTATCTCCAACATCTTGATTGCCAATATTACCAAATGCAGTGGCATTTTGTTACAGCATCTGAAATGAGGCAATGAAATGTATGTCATCTCTCATTTTATATCTGTATTTGAACTCAGCTCTGTATTTGTGCAATGCAGTCTCAGTCAGACTCCTTTCTGTAGGTGTAAAAATAGCAGGTAACTTGTCCAAGTCTTTTTGTTCCTTTTACTCTGTGTGCTCCAGCCTATCCTTGTCCCTCATACTATTGTCAAGACTGCCTCATTGTTAGAGGTAAATGAACGTTCATCCTGCTGCCTCTTGTTTGCTCACTGATAGTTGCTCGCATTTAGCCCAAGTATCATAAAAGTATATTTCTCTCTTAATGAAGAAAATCCTCTGACCACGGTTGGGATCGTACACTTTAGTGATTCTATAAGGCTGGAGGAAACGCTGTTCATTTGCTTCTAAAGGAACATTGTAGATGTCAGGAAGCCTATAATATGATGTGTCTGAAAAAGGGGTTTGTAACTCTAAAGTAGGTTTGTTTTAAAGGCTTTTTTTGAGCATACAGAGCGTGTGCACCCTGGGGCTTGGAGGCGCAGGGGGCTCTCTCTGAGAGCTCATGTGCAAATGAGTTAGAGCTCCACAATATCCTGGGAATTCATGAGAACAGCGGCAATGGTCATCATTATCCCTGGTGTTTAAGGTCTGCATTTTAGTGCACAAGATCAGCAGGAGAGACATTAAATAGCCTTTTGCAATGCAAGGTCTGCCTGGAACCTCTGGTTCACATCTGACATGGACAAAAACAAGTGTCCAAGGTTTTCTTTGGCCGCATCTTTAAAGGAAATGCCTGTCTCCACTGTCAAAGGACAAATTGGGTGGCCTCTTGACATGCCTTTACAGTAACACAGAGTCTGAGGAGCAAACAGGAGGAACTGGAGGCACATGTTGAGTACAGTTCACCCAGCTCAGAGATGGTGTGAAGCGGCTCACAATCATAAAATCACAGAGTGGTTTGGGTTGGAAGGGACCTTGACCTTGAAGCTTATCCAATTCTACAGGCAGGGACACTTTTCACTACACCAAGTTGCTCCAAGCCCTGTCCAACCTGGCCTTGCACACTTCCAAGGCAATACTGGAGCGCTGCTTTGAGTGGACAGACTTTTCAGGAAGGAGAGGCTGGGAGGGTGAGGATTGTCCTTTTGGGAGCGAGCAGTGGTAACACATGGAGCTTTGCTTAGGAATAAGTGATGATCTAGTTGAGAGCTTATGGGTCAGGATTAGAGGGCAGAACTTGTCTGCTGCAGACTGCCCTGTCAGGAAGAAGCTTAAGACAATTTCGCCACAGGAAGATTTTTCTTGTGCTTGAAGGGAATGCCTGTGGTTTAATTTGTGCCTGTTGCCTCTTGCCTTGTCAGGGACATCTTCCACTCAGCCTGTCAATTTTGTTATCCTAATTTCCATTCATACTGTGTGTTTGCAGACCTGTTGTTTGGACTCCCCGGGAAGTACAGCGGGGTGAACCTCTACAATAGGAAGCGAGTGGTATCATACACTGTCACCCTGGGTCTCCAGCGATATGATTCCAGGTAAGGAGCTTTGGCTGTGCTATTTCTATGTTTGGGATCCCTTGTTCAATTCTTGGCTAATTTGCTGTTTTCTCTGCTCTGTTTATTGGTATGTTTTCCTTTAGTCTCTGTTTTTTTGTCGGTTAGGGTATTTTAGGATCTTCTGAATGCTGCTGTAGAAAAATAGGGCACTGGTTTTGGCAGAAAACTTGCTGTGTTTTAGGGAAATGAAATACTATCCAGTCTCAGTTTCTCTTCTAAAAAAGAAGTCTATATAATGGCCAAAGGTGCCAATGGGAGTTCCTCCCATGGTGGCTTCATCTGCACACAGAGCTGCCACTGCTGCAGCCAAGGCCCAATAGGTCTGTTTTGACCCAGTTCCTGCTACAAGTTGTTTGCTTTCCAGTAAGTGCTAACTGTACTGGTACCACCTGTGAAACCCCTTTGGCAGCGTTGGCAAAGCTGGCTTGGATTGAGTGCATCTGAGGACTAAACACTGCTCAGTGCTGCACAGAATTCCCCAAGGGATGCCTAGAATAGAATTGACAGCACTGTAGTTGAAACTTGCTCTTCTGCTGCCCATGCAAGAGCCCTGCAGCCTCAAGGACTGTCATGTAGCACCTTTCATCAGCTATAATTACATCCAATTCAGGGGATGATAGAGACTACAGTATATTTTGTTCCCCAAGGCCAAGATTTTGAATAATGAGCCCTTGCTTTATAAACAGTTTTCATAGAATCCTAGAATCCCATGTTGGAAGGGACCTCAATGATCACCTGGTCCAACCGTTCTAGGCAAAGCATGGCTCACCCTACATGGCCCAGCACCTTGTCCAGCCGAATTTTAACAAGTGTCCAGGGCTGGGGAGTCAGCACTTCCTTGGGGAGATTATTCCAGTGGCTGATTGTTCTCAGTGTGAAAAATTTTCCTCTTGCATCCAGTTGGAATCTCCCCAGGCGTAACTGGAGCCCATTGGCCCTCATCTTTTGCATGTGACTCCCTCCCTCTAAAGAGGGAGTCCCCATGTTCTTTATGGCCACCCTTTAAACACTGGAACATGGTGATGAAGTCTCCCCTGAGACCTGTCTGCATCTTTTTTTATAGTGGGGACCAAAACGGAACACAGTATTCCAGGGCTGCCCTGACAAGTACTGAATGGGACAGTGACATCTTTACCTCTGCTGGTGATGCCCTGTTAGTGTTTCCAGCATCCAGCTGAGTCTTCTCAGCTGCCTGTTTCATAGAAATCAAGGTCTGTGAGGTTGCCACAGTACAGATGTGGCACATGTAGTTTGTGCCTCAGAGGAACAGGCTTCGGGAGTCAAACCTAGAGAGAACCATGCTTTGGTAGCCTGTGAATCTGTGGAGCTTCTTCCTACTTGAATTATACGCACTGAGTTTCTCCATGGAATGGTGTGTTTGTTGTTGAGTACAGTCTAATTGACATCCTCCTGCTCGCTCTCCATCTCAGGTTCCTCAGCAGCCTCCGCTCTCGTCTCAAGCTGCTCCATCCCAGCCCTAACTGCACACTGCGAGAGGAGAACATCGTTCATGTCCACTTCAAGGAAGAGATTGGCATTGCTGAGCTGATACCCCTCGTCACCACCTACATTATACTCTTCGCATACATCTACTTCTCCACACGTAGGTTTGTGGGGTGGAGAGACCTGAGGGCAGAGCGAGCTAATGAGCCACCTCCACACCTGTCAGCTGAATTTATGTGTGGCATCAGTGGTGCGGTGCCCTTTCCCTGCCTGCAGATAAGAGAGACTCCAGTCTGTGCCCTGCAGTTCCCTCCTGTTTCAGCAGGAAAGGTGGTGTTGAAATTGTACCCTGAACTGTCATGGAAAGAATTGATAGTCCTGTTTATCTGATTTCTGTTAATCTGTCTCTCTTAGCAGTGTGGTGGTATTCCTTGTGATGTCTTCCGAGGATCTTTCTGTTTTAGGCAACTTTAAATCCCATAGTAATGACATTTTTCCAGTTTAGAGAGTCTAATTCTTTGTCAGACAGATCAAATTCATGTTTTGAGGTGGTGGTTTTAGACTTTAACAAGCCATATTTAGTGGTTAGTGCCTTTTTTATACCTCAACAGTGCTGTACTGGAGCTAGTTTGAACCGCAAGCCATGCATTATCCTCTGTCCTTCCCTTGTTACAGTACCTCTTACATACTGGAGGGCCTGGGAGCTGCATTTCAGACGTTGAGGCTGAACTACCATTATTTCTGGGTTCAGGGTATTGAGCTACCTGATGAAATAAGTCAGGATGAGGATCCCTTCTTGCGTTTATAAGTTATCTTCTTTTACTTGGTAACCAAGACTTTGCATTCTTTATTTCAGGGAAAATTGACATGGTGAAATCGAAGTGGGGTCTGGCTCTGGCAGCGGTGGTGACAGTGCTCAGCTCTCTGCTCATGTCCGTTGGGCTCTGCACACTGTTTGGTTTGACACCTACGCTTAATGGAGGGTATGTTTCCTGAGGAAGGGTAGATGGAGGTGAAATAATTTGAAAACAGCTGTTAAGTGCTTAATCTTTAAGATCTGGTATTTTTAAAATAAGCTTATGTGATAATGTTTTACACACTCCTATGCAGAATTATTGTCAGATGCTTTCCAGGGCTGAAGGACCATGTGTTTGCTACTACTATTGCTGAACCCAGGACACTCTGCTGGCCAGCAAACAGACCTGACTGGGTCCCAGTCTCCCTGGGGATGCCTTATTGCCTAGCAGTTGGCTTTTTCTGCCTAAAGCAGAAGGAATTTTTGGGACAACACTTTATTTATAACTTGATTTCCTGGCAGCTAAGTAGGCTCTCGCATACCTTCCTCCTGCAGTGACTTGCTGTGCCATCCAGTAGGACTTGTTACCTTTCTTCTGGATGAGGCAGGTTCATTACATTATACTCAGCAAATCTTTAAGGGTGGCAGAGCTGACCTGTGGCATTTGTGTCTGGGAGGCTGCCTGGGTGACTTCGCATCCAGCACTGATAGTTGTCTGCTCTTCTTTTAATGGGTTCCTGTGCATGTTAGCTGGCATCTGGGATTCTGATGTGGTTGCTACCACACATTATATTTGTGTCAAGCTGAAAACCCTTGAGAAAGCTCTTAACTGGCACCTCACCTACCCAAGTTCTACACTGTTCATTCCTCACTAATTAAAGTTCCATTTGGAATCTTCTGGTTTTCAGATCCCTTTCATAAGTAGTTAAGCAAATATCCCTCATTTTTCTTGCCATCGGTGTCCTTGCAGCTGTATGGTGCAGGAGCACTGAAAAGTCTGACATCTGAAGGTTGAGTCTCTCACCCCAGAGAGAGTGCTGGGGAGAGTTTACCAGGAGCCAGTCCTAGATGGAGGAATTCCTCTCCTAGAACCCTAAAAAGTGTGATTGAATAATTGACTTCAGAAAATAAAATAGTTGTTGTTTCTGGTTTCACTGCTGTTGTGCCTTGGAACCTTAATTAGGGATCAAGACTCCATTGTTCTGTGAGCTGTATAAATAGATCCACTGGGAGTTTATAGTTTTAGTACAAGAAAAAAAGGCAATATTTGGATGTAGATACATGGGAACTGTTCCAAGGGAATGGGTAAAGCAATGATCAAGGCCTCTGTGTACTGTCACCCTTACTGTTGTCATACAGAATGGCTAAACTAAGTCATCCATCCTACAGGATAGCAAGAGTTAATTCAGTCCTTATTTCTAATAAAAGAAAAATAATCTCATTTTCCAGCAACATTTCTTTGCTTAATTCTTGCTATACTTTATAAATCATATTTATTTACACAGAAGACCCTTGGATTCCATGCTGATGGGGTCTGATGACACGGTTTGGTTTGTTTTTTCACTTGTGGCAGTCCTGCTGTTTCAGCTTACTCTTCAAGGAATCAATTGGCATGAAGTAGCTGAGTTAGCAGAAGTGGTTCCAGACAGATGTTTTTCCCCAGCTGAGCTTGTAGGGCACAGGCTGCTGGCAGAAGTATGTGTGCAAACATTGTTGAAGCTCGTGTCAGATGGCCGTAGGTGATCAAAACCAGCGTTTGGCAAGGTGGCCCTTGAGGTTACAGCAGGTAATGCCACAAAGCAGGAAGTGGTCTTCTGGAACCTTATCGTTTACCTGTCTTGGCTGTTAGTGATGTGCCAAGGGGTATGAGTGCACGCACGCACAGTCTCCTTTTGGATCCATACTTACCAGCACAGCACAAATTCAGTAGCCTCCACAATGGAAGTTTTAATTTTGCTTAAGTTTAGCTGGAGGGAAATGGAGAGATTTGCTGTCTACCATGTTCTGGCACAGAGAAGTTTCTTCTTGCTGATGTGGACTGACAGTAGTTCAAAAGAGAGAAAAAAGTTTAGGGCTGAGAAGAAGAGTTGAGTAAATTCATGGTGGTGACCTTGGGTAATCTGTATGGGCATATATTCATGAAGGGCAAATCCATTTCGGTGTTTTCTTGACTCTTGGCTAGAAACTATCCCTGTCAGGATTTATTTACAGAGCATATGCAGGTTTTGTGTTGTTCTGAGTGTTGTGGCTTCCGAGCTACCTGGTGTACTGGAGAACAGAGCTCCATGCACATTCTCCTCCCAGCAGAGAAGTGTGTCTTAATGTGTCTCCTTCATTGCCTGAGGCAATTACTTAGAGCAGCTGCAAGGGATGGAAGCTTTTGCCCCCTGGGTACCTGCACCGGGCACTGCCCAAGCTCTTCAGTTCTGAAGTTGCATTTAATGTAATGCTTAGCTGTTATTTAGCAGGATTTTCACTGTGAGTAGTGGGCCATGCGCCCTACTCCCTCCTTGTCATGCTCTCCTGCTAACTATCACTGTGTCTGTTGCAGTGGTGTTCCAAGTCCCTTCTGTTTGATTTGCACCTCTTTCTACTTGGTGCTGGAGAGACTTTCCGAGGGCACTGTCCCAACCCTGGGAAGCATTAAAGACTAATTTAGTGGTGGTCTGCAATGGCCATTTTCCAGCAAATGATGCAGCTTTGCAAAAACATTCATATCTGTGCAGAGCAGATGAAATACAGAACTCTTAATTCATTGTAGAGTAATATTTTACCTGAAGGGGTTTGGCTGAGAGCCCTGGATAGCATTTCCTGACCTTGGCTTTGGGATGTGTGTTTGCTACTTAATTTACATTCTTCCTGTCTTTTCAACCCAGGATCTCATTCTCAGTTCTGGTTCTGTTTCCTCTAGAGAGATATTTCCATACCTTGTTGTAGTGATTGGCCTAGAAAATGTGTTGGTGCTCACCAAGTCAGTTGTCTCTACTCCTGTTGACCTGGAAGTGAAGCTACGCATTGCCCAAGGTATGCAGCCAGCTCTGGAAAACTGTTAGAAAGAAAATTTGGATAACCAAGGAATGGAAGATGGGGAATGGTCTTAATTCTGGTTTATGAAGGAAACAGGGTCTGTGTGTGTTGAATGTCAACTGCATTTATTAATCTTTTGTAGTGTTAATTCCAAGAACTAATAGAAACCTGTAAATGTGGGCACTGCTTCTAAAGACTGAAGCATTGGATGAACAAGTTTAAAAAGCATTAATAAGGGAGAACTGTATCTCCTGGTGTAGATATTTGGCACCTTGACCTCTTGTGACATGAATATTGTGAAGGGCAGTCCACAGGCCATAAGAAGTTCTGCTGAGTCTGTGACAAATCTATCTTCCCTAATGCATATACACTCTGTACCTGCATGAGGATTTGAGTGTGCTCAAACCATGGCTGAAAGGACTTTGCAAACTTAAAAGATGTTTCTAAACATCAGGGAAGAGAGATTCTAGAGGGATGCCCCAAAAAATCTACCTAGTTCTAAACCCACAAATGGTTTGTATCCTAGATCAAAAACAGGACTCAAAACCTCAGTCCTTTATACTTCTGAATCCCTGTACTGCCCTGTGCAGAACCCTCTAACTGCTTAGATCAGGAGAGTTTCGTGAGCTGTCATCCTGAGCTCCCTTTAGTTAATGCTAATCACAGAATCCTACAATCCCAGGTTGCAAGGGACCTCAAGGGTCACCTTGATCCAACCTTTCTAGGCAAGGCATGGCCCAGTACCCTGTCCAGCTGAATTTTGGTGGTGTCCAACACTGGGAAGTCAGCACTTCCCTGGGGACGTTATTCCAGTGGCTGATTGTTCTCAGTGTGAAAATTTTTCCTCTTGTGTCAGCTGGACTCTCCCCAGGTGTAACTTGTACCCACCACCCCTTGTCCTTTCCATGGAACTCCTTCCCTATAAGAAGGGAGTCTCCATGTTCTTTGTGGTCACCCTTTAAATACTGGAACATTGTGATGAGCTCTCCCCTGAGCCTTCTTTCGTGTAGGCTGAACAAGCCCAGCTTTCTCAGACTTTTTTATGTTGAAAAAGCATAGATTTTCAGTCCTTTGATCATCTCTGTGGCTCTTCTCTGGATGCTCTCTGCCCTGTTCACATCTGTTTTGTACAGCGGGGACAAAATAATCCCACTAATAAAGATATTGGGAGCCTGCAATCCAGTTCTTTGACTTCGGTATTCAAAATAGGTCAGGGGAATTTTAGTCTGAAAGTGCCTTTTTGCCTGTTGTCCGTAGATACCTAGTTTTGAAGAAAGGAAATTCGGTTCCTTTTTGCTATGCTCATGTCTGTCCATTAGTGAACAGTCTGCTTTTACCTGTCTTTGGTGTTCTTTCTCCAGGTCTGAGCAATGAGAGCTGGTCGATTATGAAGAACATGGCAACAGAGCTTGGGATCATCTTGATCGGGTATTTCACCCTTGTCCCTGCCATCCAGGTGAGTGTGGTTGATTGGTGTCAGTTTGCATTGATTTGTGGAGCTGTTGGAGCAAGTCCAGAGGAGGTCACAAAGATGCTCCGAGGACTGGAGCACCTCTGCTGTGGAGACAGGCTGAGAGAGCTGGGCTTGTTCAGCCTGGAGAAAGCTCCAGGGACACCTTAGAGCAGCTTCCAGTGCCTAAAGGGGGCAACAAGAAAGCTGAAGAGGGGCTTTTGACAAGGGCAGGTAGGGACAGGACAAGGGGGAATGGCTTTAAACTGACAGAGGGGAGACTGAGATGGGATCTGAGGAAGAAGTTCTTCCCTGTGAGGGTGGTGAGGCCCTGGCACAGGTTGCCCACAGAAGCTGTGGCTGCCCCATCCCTGGCAGTGTTCAAGGCCAGGTTGGATGGGGCTTGAAGCAACCTGGTCTAGTGGAAGGGCATGGCAAGGTGTTGGAACTGGGTGAGCTTTGAATGTCCCTTCTAACCCAAACCATTCTGTGATTTTGTGACTGAGGCTTGAAGGTGCTGCAGGAGCACAGTATGTCATATTCTGCTTCCCTCTCTGCCTGATTGGATTAAGAAGCTGTTAGTGGGAAATCCATACATCTGTACAAGGTGGCCTCTGGGAGCCAGCCTTTTGTCCAGCAGCTGCCCTTGCATCCTTCCAAGTGGCTGGGCTTACACATTCAGTTAATCCAGTAGCTGGCCCTGGATCCTTCTCTCTGTGGTTGCCTTACGCAGACATGCGTGTGCACCTGAGTCTCTCAGTTGCCCAGAGTCCCTCTGGCAGTTGGCCTGGATCCCCTGGTCCATCTGTCTGCCAACTCCTCCATCTCTGTAGCTCAGGGACACGCACATTCCTGTCTCCCAAGCCACTCACTCTGCTCAACAGCTGCTTGGCTCAACAGTCACTAGTGATCACACGCCATCACTGATATGCTTCAGTTGATGGTGACCCAGACACATGAGCTGCACCTTGTAAGTGGATGTAAGGAAAAACCAAACCCCTACTGCAAAATACCTGCTTTGAGAATTAGGGTGGGCAGCCTGCCTGGGGCTCTTTTGCCAGACTGACACATCTTTGAGGTTTTGCAATCACTGATACCACCATCTCTGTTTTCATGGGTGCGTAAATTGAAACCTCAAGGTAGAATGATCTGTCAGGGGTCATGTCATTAGGTCTGTATTGCGGTGAAAATAGCATCCAGGTCTTCTGCCTCGCAGCAGTGTGTTGCTTTCTCTGCTGCACAGCTCCCTTTTTAGGACTGTGCTTGCTGGGTTGTATCAGGAGCCTGATGCCATTTGATTTCTGATCCTTGACTACATAGGGCTTGCTCCTGGTGAGGCACCTGAACAGCAGTGCTGCCTAGACAAACCTTCATCACTAATGCTGTAGCACCTCTGCAGCCAGACTGCAGGGAGCTGCCAGCCCTTTCTCTCTGGAAATTCCTAGCAGGCACAGTCAGCAAGCAAGGGCAGGAGCACCCAGTGTCTGCATAAGCTGGAGGCTACTCTGGGCCCTCACTAGGTTGTCACTGGCCACCATGTAGGTGCCCTTTGTGAGTGGGGTGAGTTGTGTGTATCCTTGCTTTAACATCAGGGACTCCCCCAGTAGAGCCTGCAGATTAAAGCCTAGGATAATCTAAGAGGATTAAACATTCAGGTTGGACTGGAGCACTCCAAGTTGAACTTGGCGGTTCCTGAGCTGCTCGCTCATTATCCCAAGAGGACAGCAAAAGAGGAGCTTTAGTGGAAATCCCCAGGCTACAGCTGGCCATCTATTGTGGCCAGATTTTGTTTGTATTTGAAGCTGATTGCAGAGACTACTCAGCTCAGACACTGACACGATCCATCCTTTGGGTCTAAGTTGGGCTCATTCATGTGCTATATCAGCATCTTTTGGCCTCTTGTTTCATGGTTGTGCTGCTTGACCTCAGAAAGTGAAACCTGATGGTGTCTGTGGAGCAAGTGTAGTGCCAGCAGCCCTGCCATGGGGACACCACTGGGACAGGTCACATCTCAAGTTGCTCTCTGCTGCGGAGGAGCTTGCACAGTGCACTGGTAACAAGAGATAGAAGAGTTGTGATCAAAGGGACAGGAAAGAGTCAGGTGGTGGGGTCAGTAGAACTATGGAAAGTACTGACACAATTGCTTCCACCCCTGTGTTATCTCTGTTAAAGCACTCCTGTCTGTTACAGTGTTTTGACACATGTGATGACATAGAATAGAGTGACAGGTTTGGGATTGAAGGGATCTTAAAGCCCATCCAGTTCCAACCCCCTGCCATAGACAGTGACACCTTCCAACAGACCAGGTTGCTCCCAACCCCATCCAACCTGGCCTTGAACACTGCCAGGGATGGGGCAGCCACAGCTTCTCTGGGCAACCTGTGCCAGGGCCTCACCACCCTCACAGGGAAGAACTTCTTCCCAGTGTCTAATCTAAATCTACCCTTTGCTCATCCAGTCTCTGCTTTCCCCATGATCCTGTCTTTCCTTGGATGCTTGCTTTCTCCAGAGGAAGAATACGGCAGGGATGCTCTCTGTTAAAAGACTGACAGCTGCTCTGCTGAAGGCTGGTACAAGCCCCTTATCTTGGTCCTTGAGAGTGAAGGACACTGTGCAGATAATGTGCTGTAGTCACGTTGCAGAGTCCAAGGAAATCTGTCAGGAAGACATCCAGGCTGCGTAAATATGGCAAGGACCTTTGCTCCAGGCTATGAGGTGCTGGGGTCATGCAGGTGCTCTCTGGTACTGGTAATGACAAAAGAGGGAGGCATTTCTCTGCTGAAGGCTCTCGCCTGCCCCAAGGGCTGTAATGGATCTTACTTTCCTCAGTCACTGCAGTGCAACTCAGCAGAAAGGAATTTTCTGTGTTTGCCATGGCTGTCCTTGTACTAAAATAGTTCAGCTTCAGGTGGGAATTGTGCATCTGCTTAATTCATAGAATCACAGCATGGTCTGGGTTGGGAGAAACCTTAAAGCTCATCCCGTTCCAGGCCCCTGCCACGGGAAGGGACACTTTCCCTCATAACTGTGAGCAGCAATGAAATGCTCTTGCTTCGCATTGCATGTGTGTGCAGAGACCCCTCTTCTCCTGGCACTGTGTCACTGTTGAAGGCCCTCATCCTGTGCTTTCCATCTCTTATTTCCTACCTTCTTCTGAAGTTCACACACCAACAGCCAGTTCTGCACCTACTGAAATAACTTTGGGGTTTGCCACAGGGTTTGTAGCATTATTCAAGTGTAAGAAGATTGTAGATTTCCAGGGCTAGCAGCTTCAGGTGCCTAATTCTGTGTGGAGTAAGTGGAAGCATTAACAGAATTAATCTCTCTATGCAGAGCCTGCCACTGGGGGAGCCTGTGTTTGTCAAGGTCTGGGTGAAATCCAGATGGATGTTGCTTTCCTTCTGTTTTTCTCCCAGAGAGAAATCCTGGTTGAATTTTCAGCCTTGTGCTTTCAAAACCTGTCAGATGTATCTGTTGGTTGCTTATGTTTCAAGAACAGTTTGGACAGGATGGGGAGGCTTCAAGGTTTGTTTGAAGGTTTTAGGTAGCCTGTCAGGCCACCCTTTTCATTTCACTGGGCTGATGCTGGTCTCCAGGAAGATGCTGGGGTGGACATATGGAGGAGAACAAAAGAAATCCATCTCTGCGGCTTCTCCCCTTCCCTTTAGCTGGATGTGGCCTGGCTTGGTCTGCAGGCAGTGTGAATGCCACCCTTGGAGCACCAGCACAGGCAGTGAGCAGCAGTGGGTGTCTGCCAGCTCTGTCCTGCAAGTGAGGGCCAGATTCTTTAATCTTTTGTTTAGCCCAAGCATTTTTAGTCCCACTTATGTTCAGCTCTTGATCTCCCCATTTTATGAGGTATTTTTTTGGGTCCTAACAGGAATTTGTACCTTCAGGGGAAATAAGATGCTTCTCAAAATACTTTAATTCTATGTTGCTGTGAAGTTTTGAGTGTAGTGAGGAGAGGGGATGGCCCTTGGCACTAACAGGGACTGGGGTATGAGCATGGATTTGTTTTACAGAGGGACGTGGGAGCTGACTGCATTTCTGCAGCTGGGCAGAACCTTTTAATCCTTATTTTGGGAGGTGGGACAGTGCAAACCTCACGAAGTTCTACAAGGTCAAGTGCAAGGTCCTACACCTGGATCAGGGCAATTCCAAGCACAAATACTGGCTGGGGGAGACTGGGTTGAGAGCAGCTCTGAGGAGAAGGACTTGAAGGCGTTGGTTCATGAGAAGGTCACCATGACCACCAACATAAGAAGGATGTGGAGCTGTTGGAGTGAGTCCAGAGGAGGCCATAAAGGTGCTCAGAGGGCTGGACCACCTCTGCTATGGAGACAGGCTGAGAGAGCTGGGCTTGTTCAGCCTGGAGAAGAGAAGGCTCCAGGGATACCCCAGAGCAGCTTCCAGTGCCTAAAGGGGCCGACAAGAAAGCTGGAGAGGGGCTTTTGACAAGGGCAGGTAGGAACAGGACAAGGGGGAATGGATTTAAACTGACAGAGGGGAGATTTAGCTGAGATGTGAGGAAGAAGTTCTTCCCTGTGAGGGTGGTGAGGCCCTGGCACAGGTTGCCCAGAGAAGCTGTGGCTGCCCCATCCCTGGCAGTGTTCAGGGCCAGGTTGGATGGGGCTTGGAGCAAACCTGGTCTAGTCGAAGGTGTCCCTGCCTGGGGGAGGGGGTTGGAACTGGATGAGCTTTAAGGTCCCTTCCAACCTGGGCTTCCAGGATTCTAGGATTGTGATGGTTTCTGCAGTGACACCTGCTGGGGAAAGCGGAGCATTGCAGGAAGTTTATGAAGCACCGGCTTTTCCCCATCTGCTTCTTATTTGGAGAGCTCTGAGGGTGTTGGTATGGGACTTCTTTTCCATGTGCATAGGGATGAAATTTGCCCATCAAATGAACATTAGCCAAAAGTGTGATTTAAGCAGAACTTTTTTGTCGGGGCCCTGGAGAATGGCTCCAAACAAGTATGTGGGTGTACAGTGACTTCCATGGTCTGTCTGTGGTTGGAGAGAGATTGATCTGGTTTCTTGGGCAGCCTGTGTTCCCAGAGGAGTTTTAAACCAGGGTGGAGGTTTATAGGTAAAAGGCAGGAGACTCATTGCTGGAGGCCGAGAGCTCTGGCTGCAGCCCTGCCATGGGTTTGTGAACTGGGAAAACATCCTCTGCTGGTTTTTCTTATGGCGCTGTGATGTTTTATGGCTACAAAGAACAACAAATGTGAGTCCGAGTAAATACACTCTTGAGTTAACACACAGACTTTTCCATCATTAAACCCTCAGCTATTACAACTTATGGATTATGGAATTTGTCAGTCAAATACCCCAGGCCTGCACTCTGGCCAAGAGTTTGCCGAGTTTCCCTTTTTCTGAAGTTGGAATACTTACTGTTGTTGCCATAGCTAACCTGTGTATCCCGTCTGCAGGAGTTCTGCCTCTTTGCTGTGGTTGGCCTGGTGTCTGACTTCTTTCTGCAGATGTTTTTCTTCACTACAGTGCTGTCCATTGACATTCGCCGTATGGAGGTAAGGAAGGGCCAAGCACATGGGGGTTTGCCTTGGGTTTTCCTTCCCTGCTGTTGCAGAAGGATAAAGGAAGCACAGCCTGTGATTTTTCACACTAAAGAGAGAAGACCAGTCCGTAAAAGCTCTGGGGCAGTACTTGCTGGTTAGATGTGTACAGGGATTGGGGGCAGGACACCTGAGGGAACAAGATACCCTCAGGTAAATAAACATGGAGATTTGAGGTAAAAAAAACCAACCATGTCCTGGGCTGCATTCCCAGCAGTGTGACCAGCAGGTCATGGGAGGAGATTTTCCCCCTTGGCTCTGCTCTTGTGAGACCCCCCCTGCAGCCCTGCATCCAGCTCTGGGGCTCCAGCATAAGAAGGAGCTGGAGCTGTTGGAGCGAAGCCAGAGGAGGCCACAAAAATGCCTGAAGGGCTGGAGCACCTCTGCTATGGAGACAGGCTGAGAGAGCTGGGCTTGTTCAACCTGGAGAAGAGAAGGCTCCAGGGACATCTTAGAGGGCAAGGGTAGGACAAATGGGAAGCTGTGGCTGCCCCATCCCTGGCAGTGTTCAAGGCCAGGTTGGACGGGGCTTGGAGCAACTGGTCTAGTGGAAGGTGTCCCTGCCTGTGACAGGGGGTTGGAACTGGATGAGCTTTGCGTCCCTTCCAACCCAAACCATTCTGGGATTCTGTGATTCAATGAAGTGGCCTGGAAGCAGACATGGTGGCAGTTGACCATGGCTGCTTGAAGAAGACATTATGTGCCGGAGAGAAGCTGGAACAGATTGTCCTGAGGGAGAAAGCGGGGACCCTGTGTCAGGCATAGACCTGTCCCACATTTCTCTCAAGGGGTCTCCTTCGTGCTGCTCTCCCACGTTTGCTGTTCTCTCTGCAGCTTGCTGACCTGAACAAGCGGTTGCCAGCAGAAGCCTGCCTGCCCCCAGCGAAGCCCGTCAGCCGCGCTCAGCGCTACGAGCGGCAGCCAGCGCTGCGGCCTGCCACCCCCCACACCATCACCCTGCAGCCATCCTCCTTCAGGAACCTGCGCCTGCCAAAGAGGCTGCGCGTCATTTACTTCTTCGCCAGGACCCGGCTGGCCCAGAGGCTCATCATGGTAAGCAGTGTGGGGTTTGTTAGCTGGTGTCCCTTCCTGCACACTCATCTGAACCAAACAGGCTTCTGGGGGGGAAACAAGACCAACATTCTCATGCATCCGTGTTCCACTGCAAGACTTACACTGCCTTGTGGTAAATCCAGTTCAAGAGGTGCACATCACTGTGCACGCATCGGCTCCAGGGCTCTGCTGTTTGCATGATGGTAGTGGGTAATTTTCTGATACTTGCTTTGAGACAAAAATCTGCTTTTATATAAGCAGGTTTGTAAGGACCTTATGAGCAGAGAAGGAGGACTTCTACAGAGCAGAAATCATAGTTTTAGTTCCCGCAGCTAATGTGGAATAAAGACATGGGGGTATTTTGCTACATGACAGGCTGAGGCTTTTCCTTGTGCAGGTGTAACTGCAGTGGTTACACCAGTTACTGCCCCTGCTTGTCCTCTCCATCCCTGTTCTGCATGTCTGTAATGGAAGTGGAAGAATTTGTGTACTCCTCAGCTCCACAAGCCAGTCTAGTCTGTTACTGTCAGCTACCACTGCTGGCAGTTTAAGTTCAACTAACACATCAGTTTAGGAAGCAAGACTGCTGTAGTAGGTCTGCTGGAGTTCATGACCCAGAACCTGCATTAAGCCTTTCCAGCCCAATTTGAGGGTGGCAGAGGTGCTGGTCCCAGCACCAGTGAGGAGTCTCCTTCCTACTGCTCATTTATGTGGGACAAGTGGGATTTCTGCCATCAGGTTGAGTTGGATGGCTCACGGAGAAGTAATGCTCAGTTTTGTGTGTGCTGTGCAACCTCTCCCAGTCACAGAATCGTAGAGTGGTTTGGGTTGGAAAGGACCTAAAGCTCATCCAGTTCCAACCCCCTGCCATGGGCAGGGATACCTTGGACTAGATGATGTCGCCCAAGGCTCTGTCCAGTCTGGCCTTGACCATTGCTAGGGATGGAACATTTAACTGCTTCCCTAGGCAACCCATTCCAGTGCCTTACCACCCTCACAGTAAAGAACTTCTTTATATCTAACCTGAACTTCCCCTGTTTAAGTTTAAACCCATTACCCCTTGTACCATCACTGATCCTCTTAGAGGGGAAGAGTCTGCTGAGAGTAAGACTCTTAAGTTCAGGGTGTACCCTGGGCTGGAATCAGCTGTTGATCAGCTCAGAGAACTGGTGAGGTGCCTGGAGGTGGAGCGTGAGGGCCATGAACTAATGGGCTTGTCTCTGCTCATCGTCTGTAGGCTGGGACGGTGATCTGGATTGGAATCCTGGTTTACACGGATCCTGCTGGTCTACGCACCTACCTCACGTCACAGGTCACCGAACAAAGTCCTTTGGGTGAGGCAGGTCTGCCTCCAATGCCTGTTCCTGGAGGGGTCCTACCTGCTGGGGACCCCAAGATTGATCTCTCAGTCTTCCCATCGGACCCAATACAGCTGTTGGAAAACCAGACACAGCAGCGTGAGCAGAAGTCAGGGCTGGAGACAAACCAGCACACTTGGGCCCAAGGACCAGAGGGCAAAGGGAATGGACAGACGGAGCTTGGAGCTGAAGCAGAGGTTACCTGGGGAGCAGAGGATGAAGAGATTTGGAGGAAACTTTCCTTCAGACACTGGCCATCCCTGTTCAGCTACTACAACATCACTCTGGCCAAAAGGCAAGTGGGCTGGCATCGAGCGCCGCAGCACTTGCAGTTGTGGACTTGACCCGAAGCGTTTTTCTTTCATCTGTTCTTTATCCTTCCGAGCTAGATAATTTGTGTTCCATGTGACTCACTCCAGAAGTGTAAAGGCCCTCGTGTGGTTCAGAGGTACCAAACTCTCCAGGGCTGTCTGTCTGAGAATAAGTGTTATGTTTCTCTCTGTGCCCTTGGGTGTATTGAAGATAAGATGAGTTGGTAGCAGTTCAGTCTTCCTTTACCCTGGAGGTGATGGTTAGAATTTTGTAAAACAATAGGTACTCATCTGTGAATGATGGGGGTGATGCATGTGAGGAACAGAGACATCTGAGCTGAGGAAACTTCATGGTGAGATCTTCTGACCTACAGGAAACTGGACCAGATGCTATATCCCTACTTCAATCTGTGTACATTTGATCTCATCAGTAGTTCGTTCTCCTGGTGGCTCTTAGCCTCTCCCATGGAGTTAAGGGTTAGGACCTAGGAAATATCTTCAGAGAAAAAGATGTCAAAGGAGGTCTTTAGTTTAGAATACCTAAAGCCACTGCTCTGAAAGTGCATGCTGAGACCTTGGCTGCTGGCGAGGGAATGATCTGTGTTATCTATTAGGATATTTGTGGGGGTTTTGTGTTTGTTGTTCCTAAGCTGTTCTCATCTTTCTGTTCCTTCAGGTACATCAGCATCCTTCCAGCAATCCCTGTCACGCTGTATCTGAACCCACAAGAGGCCTTAGAAGTGCGGCATCCCCAGGAGGCAAACCGCTACCACCCCTTCTTGTCTTCAAGCAGCGGAAAGCTGGATGCCCAAACTCAGCCTGACCAAGCCTCATCCAAGCTGCAAGGGCACCAGGATGTCACTCTTTACAAGTAAGTCATAGAATCCTAGAAGCCCAGGTTGGAAGGGCCTTTAAAGCCCATCCAGTTCCAACCTCCTGTCACAGACAGGGACACCTTCCACTAGACCAGGTTGCTCCAAGCCCCATCCAACCTGGCCTTGAACACTGCCAGGAATGGGGCAGCCACAGCTTCTCTGGGCAACCTGTGCCAGGGCCTCACCACCCTCACAGGGAAGAACTTCTTCCTCAGATCTCATCTCAGTCTCCCCTCTGTCAGTTTAAATCCATTCACCCTTGTCCTCTCCCTGCCTGCCCTTGTCAGAAGTCCTTCTTATGTTGTTACTCCGGAGCTGGATGCAGGACTGCAGGGGGACACCAGAGCAGAGGAGAGGGGGAGAATCCCCTCCCTTGCTCTGCTGGTCACGCTGCTGGTGATGCAGCCCAGGGCACGGTTGGTTTCTGGGCTGGAAGTGCACACTGCTGGGTCATGGGGAGCTTCTCATGGACCAACACCCCCAAGTCCTTCTCCTCAGGGCTGCTCTCTGTCCAATCTCCCCCAGTCTGTGTCTGTGCTTGGGATTGCCCTGACCCATGTGCAGGACCTTGCACTTGGCCCTGTAGAACTCCACGCCAGCCCAAGGACCTTCCTTTCCTACTGAGAGGACAGACTCACAGCTTGCTGTCCAAATTGGCGATCTGGCTGGGTATTACCCTGATCCCATCTTCTTAAAGTCTTATTGCTGTGTACTTTTCTTCTTGAGAAATCTGAAATCTTGTGGACATGGTCATTTTGCCATTAAAAAAACTCTTTCATTTTCCACAAATCACTGTGGACCAGGAGCATGTGTGATACTTTCATGGTATTTTTCAGAGTCTCTCTGTGGATTAGTAATTGGATCTTTTCTCTCACCTTCTCTTTGTCCCTGCGTCCCTTTGTCTCTCCCACCAGGGTGGCTGCTCTGGGTCTGGCCTCGGGCATTATCCTGGTGCTCCTGCTCTTCTGCCTGTACAAGGTGTTCTGCCCCAAGAACTACGGGCAGAACGGGATCTCGCACAGCCGGAGGAAGAGAGGGGACCTGCCCTGTGACGATTACGGCTACTCCCCGCCCGAGACAGAGATTGTCCCCTTGGTGCTCAGAGGTCACCTCATGGTAGGTCCATGTAAGAACGGGAGTGATCCTCACAAGAAAGGCATTTTACTGACTTGTGCCACGCGTCTTCTCTTTTCTTGGGTTATTTAAACAACAGAGCCCACAAAGGACACAGCAACTTTGCAGGCTTAGTGCAACACAGCAGCGGAGGCTGGCACCCAGCAGGATGCTCAGTTCACTCTGTTCTCTTGAGGGGAAGGATGTTTCTTTCTACTCAGAGATGAAACAAGGAATTCAGACACCTGGTCAGATAGAGTTTGAAATGCTGTATGGTGTTTTCCAGAGAAGCTGCACCTCTTTCCTGATTCTCCTGTCTCTTTGGGCTGTACTTTGTCACGGAAAGGGGAGACAGACAGAATCTTTGATTTACAGTAGTCTAGAGCACATCTCAACGCAGGGCGAAGATCTACTTGTGTTCTCAGTGTATCCTTATGTTTCTTAGCCAGCCATGGAGTTTAGACATAATTTATCATCTGTATAATTCCTCAGCTGCATGGAAGGTGGTTGTCAGGATCCAGAGGGCTCAGTGGTGAAATGTGCTTGCTCTTCCTTCCCAGGACATCGAATGTCTGGCTAGTGATGGGATGTTGCTCGTCAGCTGCTGCCTGGTGGGCCAGATCCGTGTGTGGGATGCTCAGACTGGTGACTGCCTCACTGTTATTCCCAAACCAAGGTGAGTGGGGTCACGCTGCTCAGCAGCTGATGCAAACCCTGTGTGAGAAACCAGCCCTCTCCAGCAGCAGAGGCAGGAGGGCTGGATGCTTAATACTGTGTTTTAGGTTGCGACGAGACAGCAGCGGCATCTTTGACTACCAGGAAAGCTGGGATCACAGTCCTGATGGCAAGAATGGTCTGGAAGACTCTTTTGAGAACAGCCACCAGCTCAAAAGGATTCTCAGCCCGCCGCAGCCACCGCTCTTCTGTGACCAGCCAGACCTCACGTCTCTCATCGACACCAACTTCTCCGAGCAAGTGAAGGTGGCCGAGTCCGAGACGCGGCTCCGCTCGGTGGGCAGTCGCCAGAAGGAGACCGGGTACGACTTCAGCAGCCTGGTGGGTAAAGCATATGAAGAGCACAGCTCCTCCAATTCCATGGGCTTCACGGGCCTCTCAGCCCCGCACGGACAGGCTGGATTCTGCACGGGGAGCAGCAGAGCCCGCTCCCTGGGCTGCGGGAGCGAGGAGGGAGGCTGCAGTGCCCGCAGGAGGAGCCTGGGGGATGAGTCTTTTACGGGATTCGACAAAGCCTCACCTCTTCCTTCCTGGGGAGGAGACTTGGAGAGCTCTGTCTGGAGCCTGGACCTGCAAGGGAATCTGATTGTGGCCGGCCGGAGTAACGGGAAGCTGGAGGTGAGGAGCAAGGCTTGCTGCAGCACTGGTGCTCTAGAGAGCTCTAAAGCTTGCCATGTCTGTAAGTGATGTGGCTGGTCAGTCATGATATAAAGTAAAATGAGCAGGAATTCTGTAGGAATTATACAGGTCTTGAAAGCAAATTTTGATCAGAAATTCAAATCATTCAAAGTGAGAAACTTCCAAAATTAGCTTGATCTTCACTTCATTTTTGGCAATCAGGTTAGAATTTTTCCCTCAGAGTAAATACAGAGTTTTGGGGTGTTTTAAACAAATACATTTTGACACAAATCTGTCAATGATTTCCAACCTGGCTCTAGTCCTTCCCACCAGGGAACAGACACAGACCGGTCACTCTATTGTGTTTCTTTGTCCTTTTGAGCTCAGATACCTTCTCCTGAGCAGCCCCCTCAAAACTGACTGAATTTTGCTGCCAAATCTTGTCTCCCGCCCACATCACAAGATTGCTTCATGCTCAGAACAGGGCAGATGTGGGATTCAGCAGGAGCAGGGAGGGGTGTTGTGGAGATAGGGATGAGGGGGCATGCAGCCGGAGCCCATGCTGCCACAGGGCATGTGTTTAGTAGCATTTGTGGTGACCCCGGTAAGAAAGGTCTGCAGGTTTTGAAGTATTAATTACAATTCAGTGGAATTAGCACCGGAATGAAGAAGAGGATGGTGTGATCATACATCCCTCCTGTTGTGGCAGCCCCGTGTTGTAATTACAAGTGCCAAGAGGGAGCTGGGTGCAGGCTCCTTCATTAAAATCAGGCAGTTAAGGGAGCTGGGGGGATGTATGTGGCTGTTACGTGGATCACACCTCCCTGATATACAGTGCTCTCCTGGCCAGGATCACAGCAGTAACCCCTTCTCTTTCCAGGTCTGGGATGCTATCGAGGGCACCCTCCGCAGCAGTAATGATGAAGGTCAATCTGGCATCACAGCGCTCGTCTTCCTGAACAACAGGTAATTGTGGTGTGCTCAGTCATCTCCTGCAAGAGGAGAGTGCATGGTGTAAGGGAGGACCCTGGCTCTGAGCCTCCTGGCACAAGAGGTCCAACAGCTCCAGCTGGCAGAGGCTCAGCTGGGAAGTCATAGAATCCCAGACTGGTTTGGGTTGGAAGGGACCTTAAAGCTTATCCAGTTCCTGCCATGAGCAGGGACACCTTCCCCTAGACCAGGTTGCTCCAAGCCTCCAGGTTGCCTCCAATCCTCACGGGGGAAGTCTGCATGGTTGGTGTTCTGCCTTGGTGCAGTCTCCAGGCTCCTTTCACTGTCGGAGCAGGGAAGGGTCTCTCCTCACGTGCCTGTGTTTCTCCCTCAGGATCGTCGCTGCCCGGTTGAACGGCTCTTTAGATTTCTTCTCGCTAGACACACACACATCCTTGAACCACCTCCAGTTCCGAGGTAAGCGAGTGCCCGAGCGTGCTGTGCACATGTGAGCTCTCCAGTCCTCCTCTTCTCCCCTTGCTTCCCAGTACCTGACTCTTTCTCACCTCACACCAACTTCAGCTTTCATAATAACACCATGCTCCAAAACACCCCCTGCTGCTGCAGGATGCTGAGCCAGATGCTGTGAAGAGTGCAGGGATACTTTGGGAGTTCCCTATTTAGGGAGGATGCCTCAAGTGTGGGTTTTCTCTAGTGCACAGCTCTGGAGGTTGAGACATGCGTTCCAGGGTCAGCTCTGACCCATACCTCTTCCCCATTCCTCACCTCTCCTTCAGCAAGGTGTATTTGCCCTATTGCCTTCACCTCCCACATCTTGTACACTATGCAGCCCCACACACAAAAGCACCACACACAAAACTTGATGTAACCGGTTTGCAGTGTAGTGGCTGCTTTGGTTCTGGAGGCACCTGGAGGGAAGAGAAACCCTGGGAGAATGGCTGCATTCCTGGAGGGATGTCCTGGGTTCTGCAAGCTGTAGATGTGGAAGTAGAGCAGGTTCTGCAGGAAAGGACTGCCTGTGGAAATTACTTTTCCCTATGGAGTGTGGAGAGCCTTGTGCCCAGCTCTGTGTTCTGCCTATGACCAGGGAATTGCAGAGCTCTTGGGCTTCAGGGACCTCAGTCTTGCAGAGACTGATAGTGTAGGGGCTGCTACTCTTCAAAGCCGAGTTCTGCTGCTGAAGACCCTGTTGGAGACCCCCACTTCAGTTTTCCCTGAGCACTGGGCAGCTGTAGCTTCTGTTGGTGCCAGCCAGAGCATTGAGTGTGCGGCTCCTTGAAGGAGAACCAGGTTTAAATTCCAGTAGTAAAATCATAGAATAGAATCCTGGAATAGTGTGGGTTGGAAGGGACCTCAAAGCTCCTCCAGTTCCAAGCCTGTGCCGTGGGTATGGGCACCTTCCAGTAGACCAGCTGTGTCCAGCTGGGTGCTCTTACTCCTGGAGCATAAGGCTGCACCTGCTGGAGTGAGGACTTCCCACGTGTCTCACCACAGGTGCCCCAAGCAGGAGCAGCATCCCGTCCTCGCCGGTGTTCAGCAGCAGTGACATCATCCTGTGTCAGCTCACCCACACTGTCTCCTGTGCCCACCAGAAGCCAATCACGGCGCTGAAGGCTGCAGCAGGGCGGCTGGTCACTGGGAGCCAGGACCACACTCTGAGGGTAAGGCTCTGCCCTGTAACCAGAGGGGTGCGCGTGCTTTTCTATCCCGTTGCCACTGTGGGACATGAGCTCTTCTGTGTGGGCAGGGGCCGGAGCTGATGTGTATGTGCAAGAGGTAGGTGAGCAGCTGGGGTGGGGCGGTTGGAGCCCAATCTAATCTAGTGCATTCCTGAAGCTCCCGTGTTGTATCCGTCTGCCTGGATACCCTCAAAGGGTGGAAAGACAGAGCCCTGTGTGAGCTGTCTGCCCAAGCAGAGCAAGAGATTCTCTTGCCTTAGGGCTGGATGACTTCAGGAGTAGTCAGGTCTGGGTTCTGGGGTACCCCGTCTTCTCATCCCTTCCAGCAGCAGCTGTCCCCTTCAGGCATGCATGTCACTTCCCAACAGGCATTGCCCCATTGCTCCCTTCCCCTTCCTCACTGTCCCGAATTGCTGACAGGCTCCAGCTCTGCTCAGAGAGGGGGACAGCAGTAGAATCATAGAATAGAATAGTAAGGAGGGTAAAGTGGGATCAGCTGCCTCATTAGCAGTGTGGCTCTAGGACATGGCTGCCCAATGGACACTTACCTCTGCCTCCTCCACCCTGCAGGTGTTCCGGCTGGAGGACTCCTGCTGTTTGTTCACACTGCAGGGTCACTCAGGAGCCATCACAGCCGTGTACATCGACCAGGTAAGGTGCAGAACAGCCTTTACATCTGGCTGCTGAGCCACCACTTCAGCCAGAGGAACCCCTCTCCTGGTTTGCATCTGGGGAAGCTGATGTGTGCTTCTCCAAGGATGCAGAGGCATTGCTGACCACTGTGACTGCGTGCTCACCTTGTGACTTACAAGCCTGGAGAAGGCTCCAGGGAGGCCTTAGAGCAGCTTCCACTGCCTAAAGGGACTACAAGAAAGCTGGAGAGGGGATTTTGACAAGGGCAGCCAAGAACAGGACAAGGGGGAATGGCTTTAAACTGACAGAGGGGAGATTGGGATGGGATCTGAGGAAGAAGTTCTTCCCTGTGAGGGTGGTGAGGCCCTGGCACAGGTTGCCCAGAGAAGCTGTGGCTGCCCCATCCCTGGCAGTGTTCAAGGCCAGGTTGGATGGGGCTTGGAGCAACCTGGTCTAGTGGAAGGTGTCCCTGTCTGTGGCAGGGGGTTGGAACTGGATGAGCTTTAAGGTCTCTCCAACCAAACCATTCTGGGATTCTTTGATTCCCACACAGCTCACCTGTTCCCTGGTCATGGTTTTGCCTCCCTGCCCTGTTTGGAGCAGGAAAGCCCTGTTTCCACTGTACCCATGCTGGTGCTTAGCAAGTGGTTCTCTACAGAACTGGCCTGGGTGCTCAGCCCCTTCCTGTGTCTGTGGCACAGCAAAGCCCTGGGCTGTGCTGCAGAGGTCACTGTCTTCTTCTGATCTTCCTGCCCTGCTCTCCTGTCTCCTTGTAGACGATGGTGCTGGCAAGCGGTGGCCAGGATGGTGCCATCTGCCTGTGGGATGTGCTGACAGGGAGCAAGGTCAGCCACATGTATGCCCACCGAGGGGACGTCACGTCCCTCACCTGCACAACGTCCTGCGTCATCAGCAGCGGCTTGGACGATGTCATCAGCATCTGGGACCGCAGCTCGGGAATCAAGCTCTATTCAATCCAGCAGGTTGGTGGCCAGGGAAAGGTTAAGGGTGCTCCTGCACTTGCATGGACACCCTGTAGCCAGAACCCCTGGTGGCTCCACAGCCTCTTCCCAGCGGTGGCATAGGCTGGCCACAGACTGCTGCCTGCCCTTGCAGGGGAATTCCTGTTCTGTTGGGTACCTGCAGTGGGCTCAGTGCACTGATGTGCTCTCATTCCATGCAGGAGATGGGCTGTGGTGCCAGCCTGGGCGTCATCTCTGACAACCTGCTGGTGACGGGTGGCCAGGGCTGCGTTTCCTTCTGGGACATCGGCTATGGTGACCTGCTCCAGACCGTCTACCTGGGGAAGAGCAACGAGTCGCAGCCGGCACGGCAGATCCTGGTGCTGGAGAATGCTGCCATCGTCTGCAACTTTGGGAGTGAGCTCAGCCTGGTCTATGTGCCCTCAGTACTGGAGAAACTGGACTGAGGAGGATGGGCCGAAGCCTGGCTGGAGGGGAGAGGTGTGCAGCTAAAGGGACAGGGACACCAGCTCCATCATGCTGCCCCTGCCCCTGTTGCCATCTCACCCTGTAAACTGCTCTGTCACCCACAGAATGGCCTGCAGGGCCTCTTTGCCCCGCTCCAGCATCTTCCATGTGGGCTCTGCAGATGCGCAACAGTCCTGAGGCCAAGAGGGGCTTGGGGATGCTCTGGCACCCTGCTCAGAATGGGGATGAGGAGTAGGGGGGTGGCTCCACTGGTTGGGGAGACCAAGCAACAGTGGCACATGTTGAGGAGCCTCAGTACCTGTTGCTTTGTGGGAGCTGTGCTGAGCTGGGTCCAGCTCCATCACAGCAGGGTCCAGCTGTTCCCAGCCCTTCATGCAGTGGGGCAGGAGCAGGGCAGTGTTCCCCGCCCCACACAGAGAACATCCTGGGCTAGGAGTGAGTCCCAGCACCAAGCCCAGCAGCAGCAGGTCCTGGGTCTGACCTCGCCTGGGCACTTGGCTCGGCCTCCACGTGCCTTAGAGGCCCCAGCCTGCCCCTGCCCTATTTATTTATATGCTGTATATATTTATTTATTACGGCAGGAGAGTGCCGGCCCTTGCTGCACCCAGCCCCTTGGGCCCCGCTCAGCCCTCCTGGCTGCCCTTCCTGGCTTCTCCTTCCTTCACCCAGTTTGCAGCAATAGCACCTTCCTCCTCCTCCTCCCACTGCGGGGCCAGAGGAGGCTTTTCTCAGGTTGGGAGCGGGCAGGCAGTCCTTGCCCCCATCCTGCCTGCAGGCCTGGGGGAGCCGGGCAGGCTGGCAGAGCCGTGGGGGACCCCTATGCTCCTCCATCACTGCAGGCCGTGAGCTCTGCTCCCCCCACAGCTGCACCCCAGGGGCCTGGCTGCTGCCCCACCAGCAGAGCCAGGGCCGGACCCTTCCCCACCGCTCTCAGCCCTTGTGTCAATCGTTAACCGAACCCTGGTGATTGTAGAGGCAGCGCCACGGGCCCCGGGGGGAGCAGGGCCGGGGGGTCCCCGGGGAGCCCTCTGCCTCAGCCGCGGGTGGCCTTAGCCCGGCTGTACGCTTTGTGCTGTACAGGGGATGCTTTTTGTACCGGATCATGTTTTGTAACGTGTACGAGGACACCTCCAGTAAACGGAACTAACCTGAGCGTGGCTGCACCCTCCTCCCTGCGCCGGCAGCACCTGCCAATCAAACTCGCTTTATTTTAGTAGCAAAGAGCTGAAAAAGTCAGTCTGAATTGAAGTCAAACAAGGGGGCGAGCGCCAGTTACATCTGTACAGAGCTAAGGGGCTGGGGGGGCACAGGGCAGGACCCCACACACACCCCCCTTGGAGCCTGTCCCAAAGTGGGGTCCCAATAAGGGGGGTATTGGGGTCTGGGACCCTGCCACCCCCTCAGGCCTTGTTGAGGGTCCAGAGAGGGTCGAGCATACTGAGGGGGTCATCACTTGGCCGGGGTGCCCGCAGGCCCTCACCCGGCTGTGCCTGCAGGAAGTTCTGCTTGTTCATCCGCTGCTTGCCCTTGAGGGAGGCGTCCAGGGTGAAGGCCTCGGGCGTGAGGGAGGCCAGCAGCTCCAGCGAGGATGAGGAGGGGGGAGCAGGGGCAGGGGGAGGCACCACAGGCACTGCCACCCCCCCGGGGGGCTCTGCTGTGTGGTTGCTGCTCTCGGGGGTGCCGGGTGGCTCATGGGGGGGTGGCTGTGGCGGGCAGGGCTCAGGGGCACCAACACCGTCCATCGCCCCATCAGGAAGCACTGTCAGTGCCTCTGTGTCCGCAGCATCAGCTGGGGGGGTTGCCTCTGGCCCCCAGCCCCCCCCAGCCTCAGTGCTGGTCCCCCCTGGCCGTACGCTGAGCTTGGCAATGGTGGCCTGGATGGAGCTGATGGGCACATCTCCCCCCAGCACCAGGTCCTGGGAGTCCTGGGGGAAGTAGAGCTGGGGCAGGGGGAGGCTCTGTGAGTGTGGGAGCAGCAGAGCTCACTCCAGGCCCCCCCCCAGCACCCCATTCCCACTGCACCCACCTTGGGGGAGGTGTTGTTGGTGGCCTTGGGGACAGCAGGAGCACCCACACCGTGACGGAGCAGCACCTGCTCAGCGTGCAGCAGGACGGCCTCGTAGCAGAACTTGAGGTGCAGCTGCAGGGGAGGATGAGGAGGGCAGGGTAAGGCAGGGTAAGGCAGGGCCCACAGCCCCCACCCCACGGCCCCACTACCTTCTCCTGGAGCATGTGCTTGCGCTGCTGCCGCATCCTCTTGATGATCAGGGCCAGGTCGGGGATGCCATTTCCTGCCTCCACCTCCTGCATGGCCGCGTAGAGCAGGCAGAAGGCCCCCGTACGGCCAACCCCGGAGCTGCAGAGACACAGACACCCCCGGCTGTGACAGACCCACGAAGGGGACACCCCCACAGCCCCCACAGGAGCACCCCAAGCCCTGCTCACCTGCAGTGCACAACGACAGGGGTGTGGAGCGGGCGCTGGTGCAGGTAGTGGCCATGCACCTCCTGGATGAAGCGCAGGAGGCTCCCCTTGCTGTCAGGCAGGCCCCTGGGGACACACACACACTTACTGCTCTCACCCCCCACCTGCCCAGGAGGGCTCAGTGCCATCCTGAGGAGCAAATCAAGGGTCCCATGGGACTCCCCCACCCACAGCAGGACCCTTCCCCTCCAGTGCCATACAGCTCAGGCCAGGAGGTGAACTGGAGGTGGACCACGGTGCGCTTGAGGCTCTGGTCACGATACTGCAGCGTCATCATCCTCTCCACATGGGTAGGGGCGACCTTGAGGCTGGTGAGGACGAGGGTGATGGGTCCCTGCACCATGGGCTGGCCCCGCTCGGTGGGGAAGTACCGCAGCACCTTCTGCTGCCGGGAGGGAATGGGGTGGCCTCAGGAGCGGGCAGTGGCAGCACCATCATGCCCCAACTGGTGCAGCCACTTCCCCAGGGGACCCTCTTGTCCCTTCCTGTCACTTGCGGGACCCTGGAGCTGCCACATGGTGACAGGAGGTCAACAGTGGCCCTGACTGCCTCTAAGGGAAACGTGTACCTTGTCCAGCTCCTGCTCTGACACCAGCATGACGACAACGGAGACCTTCTGCTCGTAGATCATCAGCCAGAAGTCTGCGGCAGTGCCCAGCAGTGGGGCCTGGGTGGCGATGACCGTGGGGCAGTACGGTGAGAGGTCCTCCACCCGGCTGGCGTTGATGTAGTCGTCCTTGCCTGAGCGCAGGACAACACGGTTCCTGTCATAGGGCATGATGTCCTGGTGCCGGTTCTTCATGGAGTAGCAGCGGGCAATGGCGATGGAGAGCTGCCGGGCATCGCGTTCCTGCGCATCCTGCAGCTCCTTCCACACAGTGTCCAGCTCGGTGCTGCCGCCGGGCCCTGGCTGCTCCAGGCGCTCCACCAGCCCACGGAAGCGGTCCAGCTCCGCCAGCAGCCGCAGCACTCGCTCCGGTTTCTCATAGGGATCGTTCTCAATCAGCTGCACTGCTTTGGGCTTCTGCCCCTCCTTGGCATCTGCCTTGGTGGGCTGCAGCAGAGGCTGCCCCACGGCTGCCTTGGAGCCACCATGCTGGCTCTCGGGGCTGGAGGACAGGAGGTCATCAGTGGAGGAGCTCTGCCGCTGGAATGGGGCCTCGCCAGGGCCCTGGGGGAGCACGGGTCCCCCTGGTGTTAGTGCAGGTGGGGGTCTCTGTGGCACCAGTGCTGGGGGCTGCATGGCCAAGGCTGGCTGTGGGGAAGGGGCTGGGGAGGGGACCAGGGTGCCCTGGACCACCACAGCACCTGGGCCCTGGCTGAGGCCGGGGCTGGGAGAGGGAGTGACATGGTGGGGGGCAGCCTGGCCAGGGGGGTTGGGTGCAGGGGGGCCCAGGGCCATGGTCCCAGGGGGCATCTGGCTGCTGGGGGGGGCAGGGCTGGGGCAGAAGGGCAGCCCTGGGGAGCCAGGGGGCACCGGCTGCAGCCCCCCCATTGCAGTGGGCAGGGGCTGCCTGGGGGGGCAGCTCTGGCTGGGGGCCCTGGGGAAGTGCTGGGCTCCAGCCTGCAGTGTGTCCTGCCCCGGGAGTGGATAAAGCTGGGGGGCCAGTGGGGGCCCCCCGGGGCTGGTAAAGGGCTGCTGGGCAAACGGGGCCTGGGGGGGCAGCGTGGGCCGGGGGTGCGGCTGGAAGGACAATGGTACCGTGGCTCTCCCAGGGGGCAGAAAAGGGGCTGGGGGAAACTGCTGCGGGCCCTGGGCCCGAGCTGGCATCTCCACACTGGGCTGGAGCTGTGCAGTGGGGGCAAAGGTGTGAGGGTGCTGCACAGGGGGGAATGGGTGCTGTGCCGGCTGCCTGAAGGGCTGTGGCCCTCCCTGGGCATAGGGGTAGGAGGAAGGGGGAGCCCCTGGAGCCAGAAAGGGGCCTGGGGGTACGGCCTGGCCCTGGCTGGGAAGCCGTGGGACAGGGGGGCAGCTGGAGATGGGTGCCTGGATGCTGTCCACAGTGGTGGTGGCTGGCCGGGGACCTGGGGTCAGCTCAGGGCCACCCACCGGTGGCGGAGCACCCATAGGGGCTGGCCCCACTGTGGGTGGCCCAGGCACGGGCCCCCCAGGTTGGCCCAGGCTATAGGATGCTGTGGGAGCAGGAGCAGACCCGGGCAGGGATCCATGCTGTGGGGATGAGCGTGGGGGAAGCATGTGGGGCCCCACGTAGCCAGGCTGCACTGGGGCTCGCATCAGTGGGGCTGCTGGGAAGAGCTGGGGGGCTGCAGATGGGGCTGAGCTGGGGCCAGGGGGGAGCCCAGCTGCCTGCGGGGCAGTGGGCTGCATGAGCTGCACCGGGGCCCCTGTGCCAGGGGGAAAGGGGCCTGGTGCCGAAGCAGGGGCTGCTGCCAAGCGATAGTGTCCTGGGAGGGCTGGGGACCCAGAGAAGCGGGCGAGGGGCTGCAGTGGGGCACTGGCAAGCCTGGCCCCTGGTAGGAAAGGCTCGGGGCCATGGGGCCGCAGCCCGGTGGTCAGGGCCGGGCTGAGAGCGGCCAGCGCAGGAGGCGGGAGCTGGGCCAGGTGCCCAGCTAGCACATCGGGGGGCAGGCTGCGCAGCTCCTCGGGCAGGTCCGACAGCACCAGAGAGCCCAGTGGCGGCAGGTCCATGGCATCCAGTCCACCTGCATCCAGCTCCGGAGGCTTCATCTGCAGGGTGGGTTTGGGGGCCGTGGGCCGGGGAGGCGGCTGTTTCTTCATCTCCCTGCCAAGAGGCAGTGGGGCTCAGTGGGGCTCAGTGCAGCACTGCAGGCTCCCAGCACACCCACTGCAGCAGAGTAACCCCCTCGAGCCCCAGCTCACCCAGCAGCACCCAAAGGTGCTCCCCACCTCCCGAGGTGTCACACCCCAACACCAGCTTTACAGCCAGTTTCAGCCCTATGTGTGTCAAGACAACGGCTGCGGCACCACCTACTTCTCTAAGATCTGCTGCCGGTTGGCCTCAGCAGCTTGGCAGGCAGCACGGGCCTTCTCCAGCAGCTTGGCAGCTTTCCCCTCCAGGTCAGTGTAGAAATCCTTCCCCTCCTGTGATTTCTTCATCAGATCTTCATAGGCTTCATAGGAGGCCACCAGGGTCTGAACAGTGGTGTTCCACCTAGGGAGGCAGGGCAGAGCATGAGCAGAAGTGCAGCACCAAGCAAATGCTGGGGGTCCCTGCTCCTGGGACACCCCAGCATGCCACTGGGATGGACACTGGGTGCAGGATGAACAGCCACCAGAGGCCTCCAGTTGTGGAGCAGGATGAGGGCAGAGCAGAGGAGATGGCAATGATCCCACAGCTCTCCCTCAGGGTGGGTAAAGGCTGTTCCCATGCACCAAGACCCCACCACGGCACTGAGACCCCCCACCTGTATCCTCGCACACCACTCACTTGTGCTCCACCTCAGCCAGGGCCTTGCGCACGGCCGCGTATTTGACATTGGCATCCGTCAGGGCCTTCAGGACATTCTCCTGGGCAGCCAGGTTCTGCTCCAGGTAGACCTTGATCTGGTCGTACTTCTTCAGCTGCTCCTCAAAGAGTTTCTGCCAAGAGAGATGGGGGCTCCGAGAGGCTTCACGGATGGGGTGGGACAGAGCAGAGCTGCTGCTGCAGCCCTGACTGGGATGTGCAGCACAGCCTGGAGAAGGCTCCAGGGACACCTTAGAGCAGCTTCCAGTGCCTAAAGGGACTGACAAGAAAGCTGGAGAGGGGCTTTTGACAAGGGCAGGTAGGGACAGGACAAGGGGGAATGGATTTAAACTGACAGAGGGGAGATTGAGATGGGATCAGAGGAAGAACTTCCCTGTGAGGGTGGTGAGGCCCTGGCACAGGTTGTACAGAGAAGCTGTGGCTGCCCCATCCCTGGCAGTGTTCAAGGCCAGGTTGGACAGGGCTTGGAGCAACCTGGTCTAGTGGAAGGTGTCCCTGCTGTGGCAGGGGGATGGAACTGGATGGGCTTTAAGGTCCCTTCCAACCCAAACCAATCTGTGACTCTAGGAAGGTGGGACTTCCCCAAACACAGTGGCTGGCACCAACCTTCATCTCGGAGCGGTCGGTGGTGACCAGCGAGGTGGTGATATCATCCTTCTGGATCATTTCACGCAGCTGCTGCTCCAGGGACATCCGCTGGTCCCTCATCTCCTGCACCTTGGCCAGGATTCGCTTCAGGTTCTGCAGCACCTGCTTGTCATCTAGAGGACAGGGAGGGCTCAGTGATTGTGCTGGAGCACCCCTGAAACACTCTGCAGGGGTACAGAACCAACCTGCCCTTGGTCCAGCACACCCAACTGTAAAGCCAGGCATCTGCCAGGACAGGAACTGTGTCTGTCCCCACACCAGGACCCCATTTCATGTGTTTTTGAGGGAGAGAAGTCCCCAGCACAGCTCAAAAGCAGAGGGGGACAGGAGGGAGCCCAGAGAGAGGCACAAGTGGGACCTGCCTTCCCCCAGCCCTGAGTGTGGGTGAGAGGCTCCGCTCACCTTCAGTCAAGGTAGGGGAGGGCAGCGCGGCCCGGACCTGCTCCAGCGGCCCGCTGAGCAGGCGGAGGTTGCCGATGTGGAGGTTCATGGCTTTGTGGAGCTCGGTGTTGGTGAAGCTGGCCTTCTCGTGCACCTCCAGGTACTTGGAGCACTCCTTGCTGACCTCAGCCAGCCCCGGGGATGGTGGTGGTGGGGATGACCCCTGGGGTGGTGGCACCTTCCCAAGCAGCTCCTGCAGCTTTCGCTCCTGTGCCTCGTCCTCCTCGAGGAGGTCTCGGATCTCCTTCAGGGAAGCCTCCACATCGGTGAAGACCCCAGAGAGCACTGAAGGGGAGAGACAGGAGGCTGGGTAAGGGCTGAAGCACCACCAGCTATGAGCCTGCCTGCTCTGAGCCTAAAGCCAGGCATTGCTGTAGCAGCCTGAGGAATAAATATGGCTGTGGGCAACCACAGAAGGCAAAGACACCCTGCCTTAGATGTGTGGGTGCTGAGCTCAGGGCCTGCCTGCACTGGCTCCAGAGAGCATTGACCCCCTTGGCCACAGCAGGGCTCAACAGGAAAAACATCTGGAGGTTCAGGAATTTATACCAGCAAAGAATCAGCCATCAGGTTGAGGGTTCCCCAAACCGAGCCCAGGCATGGAGAGGGGTGCCTGCCCCCGGCCAGCCCGGATGTCCCTGGTCCCCCTGTGGGTCCTTGTGTCCTTACCCTGCATGGACTGGACGAGGTTCTTGACAGTGTCAGGGCGCACACTGAGAGCAGCGCATTTCTCCATCAGGATTGGGGGGATGTGGCTGTACATGTCCAGGTTGTCCACAGTCTCAGGGTCCAATTGCATGGAGTCCATGAACTGGCTATAGGCAAGAGAACAAGCCCCTGAGTGGTGGCAGAGCCTCCTAGCACCTCCATGAAGATCCTCCCATCCCAAACCACAGCCAGCTAAGAGCACAGCACTGCTGCATCACCCTCAAATGCCTCAGAAAAGCTGCAGGGTGAATCCGGGAAGTGATCACTGGGACTGGAACTGGGAGGACAGGGCTTGCCCAGAGCTGGGCAAACTGGGATTTGACTGTGCTCAGTGTGAGGGTTACAGATCAGGGATGGGTGCACTCCCTTTGGCAATGGGGTGAGAAACCCAACAATGGGATCACTGGGATACCCTGCCCAGCAGGTAGCCCCTCTTTGGGTACAGCTCACACTTACTCCAGCACTTCGTTCTTGGCTTCGATTTTGGCCATCACATCTCGCAGGAGCTTGGCCTTCTCCTCACTGAGACAAGAGAAAATAACATCCTTTAGTGATGAGATGGGACCAGGAAAACCTCCACCATAAACTGCAAGAGCCCCTTGGGACTTGGCCAGAGCCTCAACCACCCCTCAGCCTGCTGCATATGGCCCTCTGGGGCAGCTCCTGAGCCAGGCATGAGGACAACCCCTGGGATGCCAGTGCTTCCCCAGGGAACCCACTGTGGCTGGTTTGGTCACCTCCAGCTCCCTTCAGACAGCAGAGGCATGGAGCTGGATCATGGGCTCCTTGGTGGTCTTGGTGCTGGAGATGTACATGCCCAGCTCCACTGACTGGTTGTCCTGCTCTGGCAGAGCCGTGCTGGTGACCCACCTATACAGCCTGGGACCCACCTGTACAGGGAAGAGGCCTCGTGGGCAGCCATGGGCACCAGCTTGGCAAATATATCAGGGCCGGTGACAGCTGGATCCGTGGGGTTGACAGGGAGGGCTTTCACCAAGGGAGCACCTGGGGGGTGAACACACAACACAGCCATCAGAAACCTTCACAGAGCCAGTTACTCCCAAGTCACATCCCCCCACTCCACACCTTCATTCCCAGCACATCTCTGGAGAGCATGGCACAAAGTCCCATGGGTCCCAGAGCCTTGTGGATTCAGACAGGAGCAGACACTGCCCATCCTCACCTTTCACAGACTGCAGAGTGTCTAGCGCAGGCACAGCTTCATGGTAGATGAAGTCATTGTCCTTTTTGGCTGAATTGTACCTGGAAACAAGCAGTGACACTGCATTGGTGAGGAGCAGATGACATTCCCAGCTCCCTGAGCTCACTCCCTGTGGGGTCAGGCCATGGCTCTTTTGAGGTAACTTCAGGGAGAGCAAAGAGCAGCTTCACATCCCAAGTCTCTGGCAGCACAGGGTGCTTGGCTCTGCACATCAGGGGACACGCTCTCCGGGCTGCTCTGGCCAGAATGCATTTCTGACCCATAGGTTACATCTGGGGGTGCCCCATGCATGGACTCACTTGCCACCAATCACATCCATGGTGAATCTCAGGGCTTCCTGGACAGTTTCTGGCTGGCCCTGCAGGAATAAAAGCAACTTGGCATGGGCAGGGAGTGTTGAGTGCTTTCCCTGCAGCCGACCACAGCTCTGTGTGCCCAGGACCCAGCAGCAGCCTCACCAGCCATCTCTCCTTGTGCCCCATAGAAGAACTGAGATGCCTGGGGGCAGCCCCAAACCCTCTGTGCCCCAGTTTCACATGCAGACCCTGCCATGGTTTCCCTGGCACTGCAGCAGTGACACAAGGGGCTCTGCTCTGTGAGGAAGCCAGTGAGGCAGCAGAGCTGATCCACAGCCCTTCTGGAGCTACCCACATGCTCCTAAATGGTTCAAACCAAACCAAACCCTGCTAAAGCCCTTGTAGGCAGTGACTAGAGCCTTGGGCTTGGCTGGATGTCCCAGAGGGAAGCAAAGTGAAACACTGGGAAGCCAGCACAGGTTTGCCAACACACTGAATGAGAAGGAAAGCTTTTAAACTGACAGAGATTCTCATCTTTCCAGTCTGGCACCCCACTGCCCTGAGCCAGGGCCCAGCTCACTCCCTTTAAAACCCAATTACTGCTCTTGCATGGAGCAGGAACACACCTTTGCCAGCTTGATGGCTTCATTCAGTTTATCCAGAGCGCTCTGGAAGTAGATGACCTGCACAGAGACCAAGAATCAGGGCTGGCACAGAGGTAGGTGCCCTTGCTTTGCAGTGGACCATTACCAGTCCCTGAGAGCTGCAGCTTCCCATAGCTTAATGGGGCTCTTGAAAGAGCACCCACAAGTGCTTGCAGGAGGCAGGACACTGCTGGTGACACACTCCAGAACCCACACTGGATGGAATGGGCTGACACGACCTTGCTTACCCTTTCCCCAAACTTCTGCTGCTCCTCAGCCTGCTTTCCCATGTGCAGCTGCAAGAAAACACAACCAGTGGCATCAGACCTCCAGAACTCGAGGGACATCTTTGAAACAAGCAAGAAAACCCCACAGGGTGGGAGAAAAGGGCAGGTCCCTCCACAGCCCAGCAGCCCCCCAGGTGATCTCCCCACTTACATGGGCCACAGCAGCAAAGTAATAGATTTTCATTTGAACCAGTTTCTTCCAGTCCTTCTGGATCTTTCCCAGCAGCGAGGCTGTCTCCGAGTTTTCCAGTGCCCGGCAGGCTTCCTTGTAGTAATCCACCACCTACAGAGAGAGGAACAGCTGTTTGGAAAAGCCTCAGAAAGACAGACCCCAGGTGGAATTCAGAGCAGCAAGGGAAAGGATTCATTGCCACCAGCATTTGTGTCCAAGGTCTCAGATCACTCAGTCAGTGCAGGAAAACAGTTGGTGGAGAACTTGTGGGTGTGTTTCAGGTCAGAAACAGAGACTAAAGACATTGCCACAATAAACCTATCCCACACAGAAGGTCAGAACCGCAGACTGGTTTGGGTTGGAAAGGATCTTAACGCTCATCCAGTTCCAACCCCCTGCCCATGGGCAGGGACACCTTCCACTAGACCAGGCTGCTTCAAGCCCCTTCCAACTTGGCCTTGAACACTGCCAGGGATGGGGCAGCCACAGCTTCTCTGGGCAACCTGTGCCAGGGCCTCACCACCCTCACAGGGAAGAACTTCTTCCTCACATCTCATCTCAGTCTCCCCTCTGTCAGTTTAAATCCATTCCCCCTTGTCCTGTCCCTACCTGCCCTTGGCAAAAGCCCCTCTCCAGCTTTCTTGTTGGCCCCTTTAGGCAGTGGAAGCTGCTCTAAGTTCTCCCTGGAGCCTTCTCCAGGCTGAACAAGCCCAGCTCTCTCAGCCTGTCTCCACAGCAGAGGTGCTCCAGTCTTCAGAGCATCTTTGTTGCTTCCTCTGTACTTCCTCTAGCAGCTCCATGTCCCTTCTGTTGGGGCCCCAGAGCTGGATGCTGGACTGAAGGGGGGGATCTCACCAGGGTGGAGTAGAGGTGGAGATCTAAACCTGCTGGTGGTGCAGCCCAGGATATGGTTGGTTTCCTGGCTGCGAGTGCACACTGCTGGGGCATGGTGAGCTTCTTGTCATCCAACACCCCTATGTCCTTCTCCTCAGAGCTGCTCTCAATCCAGCTTCCCCCAGTTTGTGCTTGTCCTTGGGATTACCCCTACTTATGTGCAGGACCTTGCATTTGGCCTTGGAGAATTTCATGCATTTTGCACTGGCCCTATCTCCAGCCTGTCCAGGTCCCTCTGGATGGATCAGCTTCCTCTGGAGTATCTTAAAGTCTCTTTTGAGGAGCTAGCAGCTGTGCTCCCAGCCTGAGGTAGTGGCAGCACCCCACACTGCTGTTTGACTGGCACTGATGCTGTACAGGGTCTGGGACTCCCTCCCTGAGCTTCCAACCCCATGTGCAGTGGGAACAGGGCTGTATTGGGAACAGCAAGTCCCAAGGAAAAAGCGGACAGAGATCTCCCCAGAGCTCACCTGGGCACTGATCCGGGCCACGAGGAAACTCTTCCTGTTGTCCAGCATGGACTTCTCCAGAAGACACTCCTGAGCCTGGCCCTGTTGCAGACAAGAGGGGAATACTCACTCTCCCCTACACGTTGGGCACTCCTGTATCCAAGCCAGTGCCAGGCCTGATCCCTGGCAGGACCCAGCAGCTACAACCTCTTGCTTGAGCTACAGCCCAAGGGACGCCCAACCAGCCCAGGGACAAGCAGAGCAGTCCAGAGCCCTCCCTCTCCCCTGCTGCCTTGCAGTATCTCTTTCCCTCCTACAGGAGGCACCCCCTCTTGCCTACAGCAGCCTGAATCCTGCAGATAAAATACCTCCTGGGACACTTTGATCCCATCTCATCCGGCTCCAAACACTCCACAGGGAGCACCTGATGCTAGGAATACCTATCTCCTGGTCATGGGGCAACAGCCCTTGAGGTGTGCAAGGAGCAGTCCCAGTGTGACCAGTGCCCCAGTGGAAGCAGAACCCAGTTCCTACCAGCATGAGGTTGATGTTGAGGTTGAGGATCTGGTGGCTCATGTCTACACTGTAGGAGTGAGGAAAGTGATCCCGCAGGTAGGTGAAGGCCCCAGCGGCACACTGGAAATGGGTGCAGGAAACCTTCATGCCCTGAGAGGATGGGAGAACACGTCAGGTGTGCACAGCCCTCTTGCACACACGCCAAGCCAGCTGATGTACAGAGGCACATGCTGCCAGATGCGAGGAATTTGTGGAGACTCAGCCAGCCAGAAGAATCACAGAATGATCTGGATTGGAAGGGATCTTAAAGCTCATCCAGTTCCAACCCCCTGCCCACAGGCAGGGACACCTTCCACCAGACAAGGTTGTTCCAAGCCCCATCCAACCTGGCCTTGAACACTGCCAGGGATGGGGCAGCCACAGCTTCTCTGGGCAACCTGTGCCAGGGAAGAACAATCACAGGGAAGAACTTCTTCCTCAGATCCCATCTCAATCTCCCCTCTGTCAGTTTAAAGCCATTCCCCCTTGTCCTATCCCTACAGGCCCTTGTCAAAAGCTCCTCTCCAGCTTTCTTTTTTCCTTCTTTTCTCCAGGCTGAACAAGCCCAACAAAGAGCAACCTGCTTTCTCATGGCAGGGTTAGGGTTATAGGCTCGAGCCCAGCAGTGTTAGATGTTCCCCACGCTGCTCATGCCTCCTCTGAGACCCCCAAAAACCAGCTGCCATAAACCTGAAGCAAATACCTGGGCCTCACAGGGCTTTAAATCAGTCAGCACTTTCCCCTGGTCATGCATGCCCCAAGCTGCATCACATCTCTGCCCTCCCAGCCCAAGGTGCTGGGAAGGTCAGCCCAGCTAACCAGAACACAGAGCTTTGCTGGAGTAGAGACAGCAACAACATGCATGGAGGGACACAGCCAGGAGGGGATGTCCCTTTGTAACACTCTACAGCAATACTAGGTCACAACAGACATCTAGAGCTGGTGTCCAACAAGTTTGTAACCACCCAGGTGGCAGAGGAGAAGTACTGGGGATGCTGCTGGCTGGTGGCTGGTAACCACATGGAGAGGAAAGTCATTTAGGGCAGACCCCAGGGACCGTTACCTCCTCAGACACTCTCTTGTCCATGGCGCCCAGCATGGAGTGCAGTGCACCTGTGGAAAGAGGACGGTGGCTCAGAAGGATGAAGAGACACCAACAGCAACCCTATACTACTTCCAGGGATGGGGTGTCTGGTACCAGAGAAGCCTGGACCTGTGGCACATTGGCCAGAGACACCTGACAGAACCCAGCCAGCTCCCTGCACCAGCGGGACATAGAAGCAGCACTAGGGATGCTCTCTCACAGGGCAGAACTGTGGAAGGCTGCACACCCAAGCTATTCAGCACAGAAAGTCCAGGCTGGAAACAAACCTCAGTATGGAAAAGCAAATATTTATCACCCTCCTGGTTGAACAAAGGTTTGTTCTAACTTGAGGGAACAGCTTTGGGCTGGGGTTTAAATTAAAGCTCCTTGCTCTGTGTGTACTGAGCTGGGAGAGCACAGTCAGCTCCTGAGCTGCAGTACAAGGGTGGGAGTGTTTCCAGCAGCCAGGGGCTGAGTGTTCCCTTTGGAGCTAACAAACCCCCCCCCTCTGAACCATGACTGTCCATGAATGACAGCAAGGGTGAGGGAACAAGCATTAGATTTGGTGCTTTTACACTCATTTACTGGCTTTTGAGGCAATGGTGTGCTGGATGAGCTGTACAAAGCCTGGTAGAGTTCATAACTGTTCCAGAAAGGGCATTTGCGATGCTGCAGCTCGCTGTCAGCCTCTTTGCTGCAACCTCTGGCCAAAACACAAGGCAGTACATGGGCAGGGCATGCTTAGAGCTGGAGGAAAGGAGAGGAGACCTTGGACAAAAGCCAGCATCAACCTCTCATGCAGTGCTGATGCTGAGCACCCAGTGAAGGGAAGAAGCACAATCAGGCTGATCCCCAGCTGCTGGTGGAACCAGGTGAGCCATGCTGCTACCTGGCCACTCTAAGGAATGCCGACATGAAGCGTGGAGACATCCCTCATGCCCGGGGCTGACCAAGAGGACCGCTGGTCTCCAGGCCCTTACCCAGGTTGTAGAGGATGCATGCCTGCTCATATTTGATGTCCTCATGAGTCACCGTCTTGCCTGAGAAGATCTCAGTCCTGTAAGAAAAGAAACCTCGTTACCAGCCTTAGGTGGAGTTACTGGTGTTCCTAGGCACTGGCCAGGGAAAGGATTTGTCAGGAGCTGCTCTTCCTCAGAGGCTGGGAGATGGGGCCCTCCTGCCTGGCATCATCCTGGGCATCAAATCCAGGTGGGAGCTGATAGGAACACTCTACTGCTTTGGGTTCAAAAGCCTTTTACACACAGCCAAGCAACTCTGCCACCCAGGGGGAGCTCAGCAGTGTCACCTTGCACAGTGACAATGTCTTGCCTCTGCCTTGTGTCTCAGACCAGCTGTGCTTCCTTATGGCTTCGTTTCAATGTCCTGCCAGATCTCCAGGGTGGGATGCC
>NW_022994212.1:0-84660 GCF_012275295.1 Melopsittacus undulatus
ATAGCCGAAAGTGGCCTGGAACGGGTGAGAACTTGGCAAAGTGGGTTAGAAAAGGAGGAAACAACGAAGAAAATTGGTTAGAAATTGACAAAATTGTTTAGAAAAGGACAACAATGGCTTAAAACATGCTGAAGGTGGGCAAAAATGGTTTAGAAAGAGGACAAAACGGCTTGATGAGGGTTGGAGTTGGGCAAAACTGGGTTAGAAATGGCCAAAAAGGGTTTAGAAATGGTTAGGGAAGTGCACAACCGGGTTAGAAACGGCCAGACGTGGCCTGAAGCGGGTTAAAATTGGCTTACAGTGGGTTAGGTATGGCCAAAAATGGCTTAAAAAGGCTTAGAGAAGTACAAACAAAGGTTAGGTATGGCCAAAACTGGCCACCAGAAGTGTTAGAGGTGTGCAAAAACGGGTTAGGAAAGAAAAAGATGGCTCGAAAGGGATTGCAAGTGGTCCAAAATGGCTTAGAAAGAGCCAAAATGAGCTTTAAAATGGTTAGAGGTGACCAAAAAAGGGTTAGAAACGGACAAAAAAGGCTTGGAAATGGTTAGAGAAGTGCAAAATGGGCTAGAAATGGCCAAAGATGCCTTAAAATGGGTTAGGAGCGAGCAAAAATAGGTTAGAAATAGCCGAAAGTGGCCTGGAACGGGTGAGAACTTGGCAAAGTGGGTTAGAAAAGGAGGAAACAACGAAGAAAATTGGTTAGAAATTGACAAAATTGTTTAGAAAAGGACAACAATGGCTTAAAACATGCTGAAGGTGGGCAAAAATGGTTTAGAAAGAGGACAAAACGGCTTGATGAGGGTTGGAGTTGGGCAAAACTGGGTTAGAAATGGCCAAAAAGGGTTTAGGAATGGTTAGGGAAGTGCACAACCGGGTTAGAAACGGCCAGACGTGGCCTGAAGCGGGTTAAAATTGGCTTACAGTGGGTTAGGTATGGCCAAAAATGGCTTAAAAAGGCTTAGAGAAGTACAAACAAAGGTTAGGTATGGCCAAAACTGGCCACCAGAAGTGTTAGAGGTGTGCAAAAACGGGTTAGGAAAGAAAAAGATGGCTCGAAAGGGATTGCAAGTGGTCCAAAATGGCTTAGAAAGAGCCAAAATGAGCTTTAAAATGGTTAGAGGTGACCAAAAAAGGGTTAGAAACGGACAAAAAAGGCTTGGAAATGGTTAGAGAAGTGCAAAATGGGCTAGAAATGGCCAAAAGATGCCTTAAAATGGGTTAGGAGCGAGCAAAAATAGGTTAGAAATAGCCGAAAGTGGCCTGGAACGGGTGAGAACTTGGCAAAGTGGGTTAGAAAAGGAGGAAACAACGAAGAAAATTGGTTAGAAATTGACAAAATTGTTTAGAAAAGGACAACAATGGCTTAAAACATGCTGAGAGGTGGGCAAAAATGGTTTAGAAAGAGGACAAAACGGCTTGATGAGGGTTGGAGTTGGGCAAAACTGGGTTAGAAATGGCCAAAAAGGGTTTAGAAATGGTTAGGGAAGTGCACAACCGGGTTAGAAACGGCCAGACGTGGCTTGAAGCGGGTTAAAATTGGCTTACAGTGGGTTAGGTATGGCCAAAAATGGCTTAAAAAGGCTTAGAGAAGTACAAACAAAGGTTAGGTATGGCCAAAACTGGCCACCAGAAGTGTTAGAGGTGTGCAAAAACGGGTTAGGAAAGAAAAAGATGGCTCGAAAGGGATTGCAAGTGGTCCAAAATGGCTTAGAAAGAGCCAAAATGAGCTTTAAAATGGTTAGAGGTGACCAAAAAAGGGTTAGAAACGGACAAAAAAGGCTTGGAAATGGTTAGAGAAGTGCAAAATGGGCTAGAAATGGCCAAAGATGCCTTAAAATGGGTTAGGAGCGAGCAAAAATAGGTTAGAAATAGCCGAAAGTGGCCTGGAACGGGTGAGAACTTGGCAAAGTGGGTTAGAAAAGGAGGAAACAACGAAGAAAATTGGTTAGAAATTGACAAAATTGTTTAGAAAAGGACAACAATGGCTTAAAACATGCTGAAGGAAGGCGGGCAAAAATGGTTTAGAAAGAGGACAAAACGGCTTGATGAGGGTTGGAGTTGGGCAAAACTGGGTTAGAAATGGCCAAAAAGGGTTTAGAAATGGTTAGGGAAGTGCACAACCGGGTTAGAAACGGCCAGACGTGGCTTGAAGCGGGTTGAAATTGGCTTACAGTGGGTTAGGTATGGCCAAAAATGGCTTAAAAAGGCTTAGAGAAGTACAAACAAAGGTTAGGTATGGCCAAAACTGGCCACCAGAAGTGTTAGAGGTGTGCAAAAACGGGTTAGGAAAGAAAAAGATGGCTCGAAAGGGATTGCAAGTGGTCCAAAATGGCTTAGAAAGAGCCAAAATGAGCTTTAAAATGGTTAGAGGTGACCAAAAAAGGGTTAGAAACGGACAAAAAAGGCTTGGAAATGCTTAGAGAAGTGCAAAATGGGCTAGAAATGGCCAAAAGATGCCTTAAAATGGGTTAGGAGCGAGCAAAAATAGGTTAGAAATAGCCGAAAGTGGCCTGGAACGGGTGAGAACTTGGCAAAGTGGGTTAGAAAAGGAGGAAACAACGAAGAAAATTGGTTAGAAATTGACAAAATTGTTTAGAAAAGGACAACAATGGCTTAAAACATGCTGAGAGGTGGGCAAAAATGGTTTAGAAAGAGGACAAAACGGCTTGATGAGGGTTGGAGTTGGGCAAAACTGGGTTAGAAATGGCCAAAAAGGGTTTAGAAATGGTTAGGGAAGTGCACAACCGGGTTAGAAACGGCCAGACGTGGCTTGAAGCGGGTTAAAATTGGCTTACAGTGGGTTAGGTATGGCCAAAAATGGCTTAAAAAGGCTTAGAGAAGTACAAACAAAGGTTAGGTATGGCCAAAACTGGCCACCAGAAGTGTTAGAGGTGTGCAAAAACGGGTTAGGAAAGAAAAAGATGGCTCGAAAGGGATTGCAAGTGGTCCAAAATGGCTTAGAAAGAGCCAAAATGAGCTTTAAAATGGTTAGAGGTGACCAAAAAAGGGTTAGAAACGGACAAAAAAGGCTTGGAAATGGTTAGAGAAGTGCGAAATGGGCTAGAAATGGCCAAAGATGCCTTAAAATGGGTTAGGAGCGAGCAAAAATAGGTTAGAAATAGCCGAAAGTGGCCTGGAACGGGTGAGAACTTGGCAAAGTGGGTTAGAAAAGGAGGAAACAACGAAGAAAATTGGTTAGAAATTGACAAAATTGTTTAGAAAAGGACAACAATGGCTTAAAACATGCTGACAGGTGGGCAAAAATGGTTTAGAAAGAGGACAAAACGGCTTGATGAGGGTTGGAGTTGGGCAAAACTGGGTTAGAAATGGCCAAAAAGGGTTTAGAAATGGTTAGGGAAGTGCACAACCGGGTTAGAAACGGCCAGACGTGGCTTGAAGCGGGTTAAAATTGGCTTACAGTGGGTTAGGTATGGCCAAAAATGGCTTAAAAAGGCTTAGAGAAGTACAAACAAAGGTTAGGTATGGCCAAAACTGGCCACCAGAAGTGTTAGAGGTGTGCAAAAACGGGTTAGGAAAGAAAAAGATGGCTCGAAAGGGATTGCAAGTGGTCCAAAATGGCTTAGAAAGAGCCAAAATGAGCTTTAAAATGGTTAGAGGTGACCAAAAAAGGGTTAGAAACGGACAAAAAAGGCTTGGAAATGGTTAGAGAAGTGCAAAATGGGCTAGAAATGGCCAAAGATGCCTTAAAATGGGTTAGGAGCGAGCAAAAATAGGTTAGAAATAGCCGAAAGTGGCCTGGAACGGGTGAGAACTTGGCAAAGTGGGTTAGAAAAGGAGGAAACAACGAAGAAAATTGGTTAGAAATTGACAAAATTGTTTAGAAAAGGACAACAATGGCTTAAAACATGCTGAAGGTGGGCAAAAATGGTTTAGAAAGAGGACAAAACGGCTTGATGAGGGTTGGAGTTGGGCAAAACTGGGTTAGAAATGGCCAAAAAGGGTTTAGGAATGGTTAGGGAAGTGCACAACCGGGTTAGAAACGGCCAGACGTGGCTTGAAGCGGGTTAAAATTGGCTTACAGTGGGTTAGGTATGGCCAAAAATGGCTTAAAAAGGCTTAGAGAAGTACAAACAAAGGTTAGGTATGGCCAAAACTGGCCACCAGAAGTGTTAGAGGTGTGCAAAAACGGGTTAGGAAAGAAAAAGATGGCTCGAAAGGGATTGCAAGTGGTCCAAAATGGCTTAGAAAGAGCCAAAATGAGCTTTAAAATGGTTAGAGGTGACCAAAAAAGGGTTAGAAACGGACAAAAAAGGCTTGGAAATGGTTAGAGAAGTGCAAAATGGGCTAGAAATGGCCAAAGATGCCTTAAAATGGGTTAGGAGCGAGCAAAAATAGGTTAGAAATAGCCGAAAGTGGCCTGGAACGGGTGAGAACTTGGCAAAGTGGGTTAGAAAAGGAGGAAACAAAGAAGAAAATTGGTTAGAAATTGACAAAATTGTTTAGAAAAGGACAACAATGGCTTAAAACATGCTGAAGGTGGGCAAAAATGGTTTAGAAAGAGGACAAAACGGCTTGATGAGGGTTGGAGTTGGGCAAAACTGGGTTAGAAATGGCCAAAAAGGGTTTAGAAATGGTTAGGGAAGTGCACAACCGGGTTAGAAACGGCCAGACGTGGCTTGAAGCGGGTTAAAATTGGCTTACAGTGGGTTAGGTATGGCCAAAAATGGCTTAAAAAGGCTTAGAGAAGTACAAACAAAGGTTAGGTATGGCCAAAACTGGCCACCAGAAGTGTTAGAGGTGTGCAAAAACGGGTTAGGAAAGAAAAAGATGGCTCGAAAGGGATTGCAAGTGGTCCAAAATGGCTTAGAAAGAGCCAAAATGAGCTTTAAAATGGTTAGAGGTGACCAAAAAAGGGTTAGAAACGGACAAAAAAGGCTTGGAAATGGTTAGAGAAGTGCAAAATGGGCTAGAAATGGCCAAAGATGCCTTAAAATGGGTTAGGAGCGAGCAAAAATAGGTTAGAAATAGCCGAAAGTGGCCTGGAACGGGTGAGAACTTGGCAAAGTGGGTTAGAAAAGGAGGAAACAACGAAGAAAATTGGTTAGAAATTGACAAAATTGTTTAGAAAAGGACAACAATGGCTTAAAACATGCTGAGAAGGTGGGCAAAAATGGTTTAGAAAGAGGACAAAACGGCTTGATGAGGGTTGGAGTTGGGCAAAACTGGGTTAGAAATGGCCAAAAAGGGTTTAGGAATGGTTAGGGAAGTGCACAACCGGGTTAGAAACGGCCAGACGTGGCTTGAAGCGGGTTAAAATTGGCTTACAGTGGGTTAGGTATGGCCAAAAATGGCTTAAAAAGGCTTAGAGAAGTACAAACAAAGGTTAGGTATGGCCAAAACTGGCCACCAGAAGTGTTAGAGGTGTGCAAAAAACGGGTTAGGAAAGAAAAAGATGGCTCGAAAGGGATTGCAAGTGGTCCAAAATGGCTTAGAAAGAGCCAAAATGAGCTTTAAAATGGTTAGAGGTGACCAAAAAAGGGTTAGAAACGGACAAAAAAGGCTTGGAAATGGTTAGAGAAGTGCAAAATGGGCTAGAAATGGCCAAAGATGCCTTAAAATGGGTTAGGAGCGAGCAAAAATAGGTTAGAAATAGCCGAAAGTGGCCTGGAACGGGTGAGAACTTGGCAAAGTGGGTTAGAAAAGGAGGAAACAACGAAGAAAATTGGTTAGAAATTGACAAAATTGTTTAGAAAAGGACAACAATGGCTTAAAACATGCTGAGAAGGTGGGCAAAAATGGTTTAGAAAGAGGACAAAACGGCTTGATGAGGGTTGGAGTTGGGCAAAACTGGGTTAGAAATGGCCAAAAAGGGTTTAGAAATGGTTAGGGAAGTGCACAACCGGGTTAGAAACGGCCAGACGTGGCTTGAAGCGGGTTAAAATTGGCTTACAGTGGGTTAGGTATGGCCAAAAATGGCTTAAAAAGGCTTAGAGAAGTACAAACAAAGGTTAGGTATGGCCAAAACTGGCCACCAGAAGTGTTAGAGGTGTGCAAAAACGGGTTAGGAAAGAAAAAGATGGCTCGAAAGGGATTGCAAGTGGTCCAAAATGGCTTAGAAAGAGCCAAAATGAGCTTTAAAATGGTTAGAGGTGACCAAAAAAGGGTTAGAAACGGACAAAAAAGGCTTGGAAATGGTTAGAGAAGTGCAAAATGGGCTAGAAATGGCCAAAGATGCCTTAAAATGGGTTAGGAGCGAGCAAAAATAGGTTAGAAATAGCCGAAAGTGGCCTGGAACGGGTGAGAACTTGGCAAAGTGGGTTAGAAAAGGAGGAAACAAAGAAGAAAATTGGTTAGAAATTGACAAAATTGTTTAGAAAAGGACAACAATGGCTTAAAACATGCTGAAGGTGGGCAAAAATGGTTTAGAAAGAGGACAAAACGGCTTGATGAGGGTTGGAGTTGGGCAAAACTGGGTTAGAAATGGCCAAAAAGGGTTTAGAAATGGTTAGGGAAGTGCACAACCGGGTTAGAAACGGCCAGACGTGGCTTGAAGCGGGTTAAAATTGGCTTACAGTGGGTTAGGTATGGCCAAAAAATGGCTTAAAAAGGCTTAGAGAAGTACAAACAAAGGTTAGGTATGGCCAAAACTGGCCACCAGAAGTGTTAGAGGTGTGCAAAAACGGGTTAGGAAAGAAAAAGATGGCTCGAAAGGGATTGCAAGTGGTCCAAAATGGCTTAGAAAGAGCCAAAATGAGCTTTAAAATGGTTAGAGGTGACCAAAAAAGGGTTAGAAACGGACAAAAAAGGCTTGGAAATGGTTAGAGAAGTGCAAAATGGGCTAGAAATGGCCAAAGATGCCTTAAAATGGGTTAGGAGCGAGCAAAAATAGGTTAGAAATAGCCGAAAGTGGCCTGGAACGGGTGAGAACTTGGCAAAGTGGGTTAGAAAAGGAGGAAACAAAGAAGAAAATTGGTTAGAAATTGACAAAATTGTTTAGAAAAGGACAACAATGGCTTAAAACATGCTGAAGGTGGGCAAAAATGGTTTAGAAAGAGGACAAAACGGCTTGATGAGGGTTGGAGTTGGGCAAAACTGGGTTAGAAATGGCCAAAAAGGGTTTAGAAATGGTTAGGGAAGTGCACAACCGGGTTAGAAACGGCCAGACGTGGCTTGAAGCGGGTTAAAATTGGCTTACAGTGGGTTAGGTATGGCCAAAAATGGCTTAAAAAGGCTTAGAGAAGTACAAACAAAGGTTAGGTATGGCCAAAACTGGCCACCAGAAGTGTTAGAGGTGTGCAAAAACGGGTTAGGAAAGAAAAAGATGGCTCGAAAGGGATTGCAAGTGGTCCAAAATGGCTTAGAAAGAGCCAAAATGAGCTTTAAAATGGTTAGAGGTGACCAAAAAAGGGTTAGAAACGGACAAAAAAGGCTTGGAAATGGTTAGAGAAGTGCAAAATGGGCTAGAAATGGCCAAAGATGCCTTAAAATGGGTTAGGAGCGAGCAAAAATAGGTTAGAAATAGCCGAAAGTGGCCTGGAACGGGTGAGAACTTGGCAAAGTGGGTTAGAAAAGGAGGAAACAACGAAGAAAATTGGTTAGAAATTGACAAAATTGTTTAGAAAAGGACAACAATGGCTTAAAACATGCTGAGAAGGTGGGCAAAAATGGTTTAGAAAGAGGACAAAACGGCTTGATGAGGGTTGGAGTTGGGCAAAACTGGGTTAGAAATGGCCAAAAAGGGTTTAGGAATGGTTAGGGAAGTGCACAACCGGGTTAGAAACGGCCAGACGTGGCTTGAAGCGGGTTAAAATTGGCTTACAGTGGGTTAGGTATGGCCAAAAATGGCTTAAAAAGGCTTAGAGAAGTACAAACAAAGGTTAGGTATGGCCAAAACTGGCCACCAGAAGTGTTAGAGGTGTGCAAAAAACGGGTTAGGAAAGAAAAAGATGGCTCGAAAGGGATTGCAAGTGGTCCAAAATGGCTTAGAAAGAGCCAAAATGAGCTTTAAAATGGTTAGAGGTGACCAAAAAAGGGTTAGAAACGGACAAAAAAAGGCTTGGAAATGGTTAGAGAAGTGCAAAATGGGCTAGAAATGGCCAAAGATGCCTTAAAATGGGTTAGGAGCGAGCAAAAATAGGTTAGAAATAGCCGAAAGTGGCCTGGAACGGGTGAGAACTTGGCAAAGTGGGTTAGAAAAGGAGGAAACAACGAAGAAAATTGGTTAGAAATTGACAAAATTGTTTAGAAAAGGACAACAATGGCTTAAAACATGCTGAAGGTGGGCAAAAATGGTTTAGAAAGAGGACAAAACGGCTTGATGAGGGTTGGAGTTGGGCAAAACTGGGTTAGAAATGGCCAAAAAGGGTTTAGAAATGGTTAGGGAAGTGCACAACCGGGTTAGAAACGGCCAGACGTGGCTTGAAGCGGGTTAAAATTGGCTTACAGTGGGTTAGGTATGGCCAAAAATGGCTTAAAAAGGCTTAGAGAAGTACAAACAAAGGTTAGGTATGGCCAAAACTGGCCACCAGAAGTGTTAGAGGTGTGCAAAAACGGGTTAGGAAAGAAAAAGATGGCTCGAAAGGGATTGCAAGTGGTCCAAAATGGCTTAGAAAGAGCCAAAATGAGCTTTAAAATGGTTAGAGGTGACCAAAAAAGGGTTAGAAACGGACAAAAAAAGGCTTGGAAATGGTTAGAGAAGTGCAAAATGGGCTAGAAATGGCCAAAAGATGCCTTAAAATGGGTTAGGAGCGAGCAAAAATAGGTTAGAAATAGCCGAAAGTGGCCTGGAACGGGTGAGAACTTGGCAAAGTGGGTTAGAAAAGGAGGAAACAAAGAAGAAAACTGGTTAGAAATTGACAAAATTGTTTAGAAAAGGACAACAATGGCTTAAAACATGCTGAGAGGTGGGCAAAAATGGTTTAGAAAGAGGACAAAACGGCTTGATGAGGGTTGGAGTTGGGCAAAACTGGGTTAGAAATGGCCAAAAAGGGTTTAGAAATGGTTAGGGAAGTGCACAACCGGGTTAGAAACGGCCAGACGTGGCCTGAAGCGGGTTAAAATTGGCTTACAGTGGGTTAGGTATGGCCAAAAATGGCTTAAAAAGGCTTAGAGAAGTACAAACAAAGGTTAGGTATGGCCAAAACTGGCCACCAGAAGTGTTAGAGGTGTGCAAAAAACGGGTTAGGAAAGACAAAGATGGCTCGAAAGGGATTGCAAGTGGTCCAAAATGGCTTAGAAAGAGCCAAAATGAGCTTTAAAAATGGTTAAAAAAAAAAAAAAAAAAAAAAAATGACAAAAAGTGCAAAAATTTAGAAATGGCCAAAAAACCAAAAGAAGCGAGCAAAAAAAGGAGAAAAAAAAAAAGAAAGTCAATGGAAAAAAAAAGAAAACAAAGAAAAAAAAAAAAGGAAAAAAAACAAAATTGTTTAGAAAAGGACAAAAATGCTTAAAAAAAAAAAAAAAAATGGTAAAAGACAAAATTGAAAAATAACAAAAAACAAATTAGAAAAAGGGCAAAAAGGGTTTAGAAATGGTTAAAAAAAAAGGGTAAAAAAAAAAAGTGCACAACCGGGGTTAAAAAAGGCCAAAGGGGGTTAAAAAACAAAAAAAAAAAAAAAGGCTTAGAGAAGTACAAAAAAAAAAGGTAAAAAAAGGCTTAAAAAAAAAAAAAAAAGTTAGGTAAAAAAAACTGGGGAAAAAAAAAAAAGAAAAAAAAAACAAGTGGGAAAAAAAAAAAAAAAAAAAAAAAATGAAAAAAAGGTGAAAACAAAAAGAGCAAAAAAAAAAGTTAGAGAAAAAAAAAAATTGGAAAAAAAAAAAAAAAAAAAAAAAAAAAGAAAAAACAAAAAAAATGGAAAGATGCCTAAAAAGGGCAAAAAAAAAGCAAAAAAAAGTTAAAAAAAAAAAACAAGGAAAAAAAAAAAATAGAAAAAAAAAAAAAATGTTTAAAAAAAAAAAACAAAAAAAAACAAAAAACAAAACAAAAAAAATTAAAAAAAAAACAAAACGGCTTGAAAAAAACTGGGCTTAAAAAAAGCCAAAAAGGGGAAAATTAGGAAAAAAAGCAAAAAAGGGCAAAAAAGGAAGAAATGGCCAAAAGCGGGCAAAAAAAACGTTAAAAATTTTACAGTGGTTAAAAATGGCCAAAAAAAGTTAAAAAAAAAAAAAAAAAAAACAAAAAAAAGTATGGCCAAAAAGGGCACCGCAAAAAAAAAAAAAAAGAAAAACAAAAAAGGAAAGAAAAAAAAAAAAAAAAAAAAAAAAAAATGCAAAAAAAAATGAGCTTTAAAATGGTTAGAGGTGACCAAAAAAGGGTTAGAAACGGACAAAAAAGGCTTGGAAATGGTTAGAGAAGTGCAAAATGGGCTAGAAATGGCCAAAAGATGCCTTAAAATGGGTTAGGAGCGAGCAAAAATAGGTTAGAAATAGCCGAAAGTGGCCTGGAACGGGTGAGAACTTGGCAAAGTGGGTTAGAAAAGGAGGAAACAAAGAAGAAAATTGGTTAGAAATTGACAAAATTGTTTAGAAAAGGACAACAATGGCTTAAAACATGCTGAAGGAAGGTGGGCAAAAATGGTTTAGAAAGAGGACAAAACGGCTTGATGAGGGTTGGAGTTGGGCAAAACTGGGTTAGAAATGGCCAAAAAGGGTTTAGAAATGGTTAGGGAAGTGCACAACCGGGTTAGAAACGGCCAGACGTGGCTTGAAGCGGGTTGAAAATTGGCTTACAGTGGGTTAGGTATGGCCAAAAATGGCTTAAAAAGGCTTAGAGAAGTACAAACAAAGGTTAGGTATGGCCAAAACTGGCCACCAGAAGTGTTAGAGGTGTGCAAAAACGGGTTAGGAAAGAAAAAGATGGCTCGAAAGGGATTGCAAGTGGTCCAAAATGGCTTAGAAAGAGCCAAAATGAGCTTTAAAATGGTTAGAGGTGACCAAAAAAGGGTTAGAAACGGACAAAAAAGGCTTGGAAATGGTTAGAGAAGTGCAAAATGGGCTAGAAATGGCCAAAAGATGCCTTAAAATGGGTTAGGAGCGAGCAAAAATAGGTTAGAAATAGCCGAAAGTGGCCTGGAACGGGTGAGAACTTGGCAAAGTGGGTTAGAAAAGGAGGAAACAAAGAAGAAAATTGGTTAGAAATTGACAAAATTGTTTAGAAAAGGACAACAATGGCTTAAAACATGCTGAGGAAGGTGGGCAAAAATGGTTTAGAAAGAGGACAAAACGGCTTGATGAGGGTTGGAGTTGGGCAAAACTGGGTTAGAAATGGCCAAAAAGGGTTTAGAAATGGTTAGGGAAGTGCACAACCGGGTTAGAAACGGCCAGACGTGGCTTGAAGCGGGTTGAAAATTGGCTTACAGTGGGTTAGGTATGGCCAAAAATGGCTTAAAAAGGCTTAGAGAAGTACAAACAAAGGTTAGGTATGGCCAAAACTGGCCACCAGAAGTGTTAGAGGTGTGCAAAAACGGGTTAGGAAAGAAAAAGATGGCTCGAAAGGGATTGCAAGTGGTCCAAAATGGCTTAGAAAGAGCCAAAATGAGCTTTAAAATGGTTAGAGGTGACCAAAAAAAGGGTTAGAAACGGACAAAAAAGGCTTGGAAATGGTTAGAGAAGTGCAAAATGGGCTAGAAATGGCCAAAAGATGCCTTAAAATGGGTTAGGAGCGAGCAAAAATAGGTTAGAAATAGCCGAAAGTGGCCTGGAACGGGTGAGAACTTGGCAAAGTGGGTTAGAAAAGGAGGAAACAACGAAGAAAATTGGTTAGAAATTGACAAAATTGTTTAGAAAAGGACAACAATGGCTTAAAACATGCTGAAGGAAGGTGGGCAAAAATGGTTTAGAAAGAGGACAAAACGGCTTGATGAGGGTTGGAGTTGGGCAAAACTGGGTTAGAAATGGCCAAAAAGGGTTTAGAAATGGTTAGGGAAGTGCACAACCGGGTTAGAAACGGCCAGACGTGGCTTGAAGCGGGTTAAAATTGGCTTACAGTGGGTTAGGTATGGCCAAAAATGGCTTAAAAAGGCTTAGAGAAGTACAAACAAAGGTTAGGTATGGCCAAAACTGGCCACCAGAAGTGTTAGAGGTGTGCAAAAACGGGTTAGGAAAGAAAAAGATGGCTCGAAAGGGATTGCAAGTGGTCCAAAATGGCTTAGAAAGAGCCAAAATGAGCTTTAAAATGGTTAGAGGTGACCAAAAAAGGGTTAGAAACGGACAAAAAAGGCTTGGAAATGCTTAGAGAAGTGCAAAATGGGCTAGAAATGGCCAAAAGATGCCTTAAAATGGGTTAGGAGCGAGCAAAAATAGGTTAGAAATAGCCGAAAGTGGCCTGGAACGGGTGAGAACTTGGCAAAGTGGGTTAGAAAAGGAGGAAACAAAGAAGAAAATTGGTTAGAAATTGACAAAATTGTTTAGAAAAGGACAACAATGGCTTAAAACATGCTGAAGGAAGGTGGGCAAAAATGGTTTAGAAAGAGGACAAAACGGCTTGATGAGGGTTGGAGTTGGGCAAAACTGGGTTAGAAATGGCCAAAAAGGGTTTAGAAATGGTTAGGGAAGTGCACAACCGGGTTAGAAACGGCCAGACGTGGCCTGAAGCGGGTTAAAATTGGCTTACAGTGGGTTAGGTATGGCCAAAAATGGCTTAAAAAGGCTTAGAGAAGTACAAACAAAGGTTAGGTATGGCCAAAACTGGCCACCAGAAGTGTTAGAGGTGTGCAAAAACGGGTTAGGAAAGAAAAAGATGGCTCGAAAGGGATTGCAAGTGGTCCAAAATGGCTTAGAAAGAGCCAAAATGAGCTTTAAAATGGTTAGAGGTGACCAAAAAAGGGTTAGAAACGGACAAAAAAAGGCTTGGAAATGCTTAGAGAAGTGCAAAATGGGCTAGAAATGGCCAAAAGATGCCTTAAAATGGGTTAGGAGCGAGCAAAAATAGGTTAGAAATAGCCGAAAGTGGCCTGGAACGGGTGAGAACTTGGCAAAGTGGGTTAGAAAAGGAGGAAACAAAGAAGAAAATTGGTTAGAAATTGACAAAATTGTTTAGAAAAGGACAACAATGGCTTAAAACATGCTGAGAAGGTGGGCAAAAATGGTTTAGAAAGAGGACAAAACGGCTTGATGAGGGTTGGAGTTGGGCAAAACTGGGTTAGAAATGGCCAAAAAGGGTTTAGAAATGGTTAGGGAAGTGCACAACCGGGTTAGAAACGGCCAGACGTGGCTTGAAGCGGGTTAAAATTGGCTTACAGTGGGTTAGGTATGGCCAAAAATGGCTTAAAAAGGCTTAGAGAAGTACAAACAAAGGTTAGGTATGGCCAAAACTGGCCACCAGAAGTGTTAGAGGTGTGCAAAAACGGGTTAGGAAAGAAAAAGATGGCTCGAAAGGGATTGCAAGTGGTCCAAAATGGCTTAGAAAGAGCCAAAATGAGCTTTAAAATGGTTAGAGGTGACCAAAAAAGGGTTAGAAACGGACAAAAAAGGCTTGGAAATGGTTAGAGAAGTGCAAAATGGGCTAGAAATGGCCAAAAGATGCCTTAAAATGGGTTAGGAGCGAGCAAAAATAGGTTAGAAATAGCCGAAAGTGGCCTGGAACGGGTGAGAACTTGGCAAAGTGGGTTAGAAAAGGAGGAAACAAAGAAGAAAATTGGTTAGAAATTGACAAAATTGTTTAGAAAAGGACAACAATGGCTTAAAACATGCTGAAGAGGTGGGCAAAAATGGTTTAGAAAGAGGACAAAACGGCTTGATGAGGGTTGGAGTTGGGCAAAACTGGGTTAGAAATGGCCAAAAAGGGTTTAGAAATGGTTAGGGAAGTGCACAACCGGGTTAGAAACGGCCAGACGTGGCTTGAAGCGGGTTAAAATTGGCTTACAGTGGGTTAGGTATGGCCAAAAATGGCTTAAAAAGGCTTAGAGAAGTACAAACAAAGGTTAGGTATGGCCAAAACTGGCCACCAGAAGTGTTAGAGGTGTGCAAAAACGGGTTAGGAAAGAAAAAGATGGCTCGAAAGGGATTGCAAGTGGTCCAAAATGGCTTAGAAAGAGCCAAAATGAGCTTTAAAAATGGTTAGAGGTGACCAAAAAAGGGTTAGAAACGGACAAAAAAGGCTTGGAAATGGTTAGAGAAGTGCAAAATGGGCTAGAAATGGCCAAAAGATGCCTTAAAAATGGGTTAGGAGCGAGCAAAAATAGGTTAGAAATAGCCGAAAGTGGCCTGGAACGGGTGAGAACTTGGCAAAGTGGGTTAGAAAAGGAGGAAACAAAGAAGAAAATTGGTTAGAAATTGACAAAATTGTTTAGAAAAGGACAACAATGGCTTAAAACATGCTGAAGGAGGTGGGCAAAAATGGTTTAGAAAGAGGACAAAACGGCTTGATGAGGGTTGGAGTTGGGCAAAACTGGGTTAGAAATGGCCAAAAAGGGTTTAGAAATGGTTAGGGAAGTGCACAACCGGGTTAGAAACGGCCAGACGTGGCTTGAAGCGGGTTGAAAATTGGCTTACAGTGGGTTAGGTATGGCCAAAAATGGCTTAAAAAAGGCTTAGAGAAGTACAAACAAAGGTTAGGTATGGCCAAAACTGGCCACCAGAAGTGTTAGAGGTGTGCAAAAAACGGGTTAGGAAAGAAAAAGATGGCTCGAAAGGGATTGCAAGTGGTCCAAAATGGCTTAGAAAGAGCCAAAATGAGCTTTAAAATGGTTAGAGGTGACCAAAAAAGGGTTAGAAACGGACAAAAAAAGGCTTGGAAATGGTTAGAGAAGTGCAAAATGGGCTAGAAATGGCCAAAAGATGCCTTAAAATGGGTTAGGAGCGAGCAAAAATAGGTTAGAAATAGCCGAAAGTGGCCTGGAACGGGTGAGAACTTGGCAAAGTGGGTTAGAAAAGGAGGAAACAAAGAAGAAAATTGGTTAGAAATTGACAAAATTGTTTAGAAAAGGACAACAATGGCTTAAAACATGCTGAAGGAGGTGGGCAAAAATGGTTTAGAAAGAGGACAAAACGGCTTGATGAGGGTTGGAGTTGGGCAAAACTGGGTTAGAAATGGCCAAAAAGGGTTTAGAAATGGTTAGGGAAGTGCACAACCGGGTTAGAAACGGCCAGACGTGGCTTGAAGCGGGTTGAAATTGGCTTACAGTGGGTTAGGTATGGCCAAAAATGGCTTAAAAAGGCTTAGAGAAGTACAAACAAAGGTTAGGTATGGCCAAAACTGGCCACCAGAAGTGTTAGAGGTGTGCAAAAACGGGTTAGGAAAGAAAAAGATGGCTCGAAAGGGATTGCAAGTGGTCCAAAATGGCTTAGAAAGAGCCAAAATGAGCTTTAAAAAAGGTTAGAGGTGACCAAAAAAGGGTTAGAAACGGACAAAAAAAGGCTTGGAAATGGTTAGAGAAGTGCAAAATGGGCTAGAAATGGCCAAAAGATGCCTTAAAATGGGTTAGGAGCGAGCAAAAATAGGTTAGAAATAGCCGAAAGTGGCCTGGAACGGGTGAGAACTTGGCAAAGTGGGTTAGAAAAGGAGGAAACAAAGAAGAAAATTGGTTAGAAATTGACAAAATTGTTTAGAAAAGGACAACAATGGCTTAAAACATGCTGAAGGAGGTGGGCAAAAATGGTTTAGAAAGAGGACAAAACGGCTTGATGAGGGTTGGAGTTGGGCAAAACTGGGTTAGAAATGGCCAAAAAGGGTTTAGAAATGGTTAGGGAAGTGCACAACCGGGTTAGAAACGGCCAGACGTGGCTTGAAGCGGGTTAAAATTGGCTTACAGTGGGTTAGGTATGGCCAAAAATGGCTTAAAAAGGCTTAGAGAAGTACAAACAAAGGTTAGGTATGGCCAAAACTGGCCACCAGAAGTGTTAGAGGTGTGCAAAAACGGGTTAGGAAAGAAAAAGATGGCTCGAAAGGGATTGCAAGTGGTCCAAAATGGCTTAGAAAGAGCCAAAATGAGCTTTAAAATGGTTAGAGGTGACCAAAAAAGGGTTAGAAACGGACAAAAAAGGCTTGGAAATGCTTAGAGAAGTGCAAAATGGGCTAGAAATGGCCAAAAGATGCCTTAAAATGGGTTAGGAGCGAGCAAAAATAGGTTAGAAATAGCCGAAAGTGGCCTGGAACGGGTGAGAACTTGGCAAAGTGGGTTAGAAAAGGAGGAAACAAAGAAGAAAATTGGTTAGAAATTGACAAAATTGTTTAGAAAAGGACAACAATGGCTTAAAACATGCTGAAGGAAGGTGGGCAAAAATGGTTTAGAAAGAGGACAAAACGGCTTGATGAGGGTTGGAGTTGGGCAAAACTGGGTTAGAAATGGCCAAAAAGGGTTTAGAAATGGTTAGGGAAGTGCACAACCGGGTTAGAAAACGGCCAGACGTGGCTAGAAGCGGGTTAAAATTGGCTTACAGTGGGTTAGGTATGGCCAAAAATGGCTTAAAAAGGCTTAGAGAAGTACAAACAAAGGTTAGGTATGGCCAAAACTGGCCACCAGAAGTGTTAGAGGTGTGCAAAAAAGGGTTAGGAAAGACAAAGATGGCTCGAAAGGGATTGCAAGTGGTCCAAAATGGCTTAGAAAGAGCCAAAATGAGCTTTAAAATGGTTAGAGGTGACCAAAAAAAGGGTTAGAAACGGACAAAAAAGGCTTGGAAATGGTTAGAGAAGTGCAAAATGGGCTAGAAATGGCCAAAAGATGCCTTAAAATGGGTTAGGAGCGAGCAAAAATAGGTTAGAAATAGCCGAAAGTGGCCTGGAACGGGTGAGAACTTGGCAAAGTGGGTTAGAAAAGGAGGAAACAAAGAAGAAAATTGGTTAGAAATTGACAAAATTGTTTAGAAAAGGACAACAATGGCTTAAAAACATGCTGAAGGAAGGTGGGCAAAAATGGTTTAGAAAGAGGACAAAACGGCTTGATGAGGGTTGGAGTTGGGCAAAACTGGGTTAGAAATGGCCAAAAAAGGGTTTAGAAATGGTTAGGGAAGTGCACAACCGGGTTAGAAACGGCCAGACGTGGCTTGAAGCGGGTTAAAATTGGCTTACAGTGGGTTAGGTATGGCCAAAAATGGCTTAAAAAGGCTTAGAGAAGTACAAACAAAGGTTAGGTATGGCCAAAACTGGCCACCAGAAGTGTTAGAGGTGTGCAAAAACGGGTTAGGAAAGAAAAAGATGGCTCGAAAGGGATTGCAAGTGGTCCAAAATGGCTTAGAAAGAGCCAAAATGAGCTTTAAAATGGTTAGAGGTGACCAAAAAAGGGTTAGAAACGGACAAAAAAGGCTTGGAAATGGTTAGAGAAGTGCAAAATGGGCTAGAAATGGCCAAAAGATGCCTTAAAATGGGTTAGGAGCGAGCAAAAATAGGTTAGAAATAGCCGAAAGTGGCCTGGAACGGGTGAGAACTTGGCAAAGTGGGTTAGAAAAGGAGGAAACAAAGAAGAAAATTGGTTAGAAATTGACAAAATTGTTTAGAAAAGGACAACAATGGCTTAAAACATGCTGAAGGAAGGTGGGCAAAAATGGTTTAGAAAGAGGACAAAACGGCTTGATGAGGGTTGGAGTTGGGCAAAACTGGGTTAGAAATGGCCAAAAAGGGTTTAGAAATGGTTAGGGAAGTGCACAACCGGGTTAGAAACGGCCAGACGTGGCTTGAAGCGGGTTGAAATTGGCTTACAGTGGGTTAGGTATGGCCAAAAATGGCTTAAAAAGGCTTAGAGAAGTACAAACAAAGGTTAGGTATGGCCAAAACTGGCCACCAGAAGTGTTAGAGGTGTGCAAAAACGGGTTAGGAAAGAAAAAGATGGCTCGAAAGGGATTGCAAGTGGTCCAAAATGGCTTAGAAAGAGCCAAAATGAGCTTTAAAATGGTTAGAGGTGACCAAAAAAGGGTTAGAAACGGACAAAAAAAGGCTTGGAAATGGTTAGAGAAGTGCAAAATGGGCTAGAAATGGCCAAAAGATGCCTTAAAATGGGTTAGGAGCGAGCAAAAATAGGTTAGAAATAGCCGAAAGTGGCCTGGAACGGGTGAGAACTTGGCAAAGTGGGTTAGAAAAGGAGGAAACAAAGAAGAAAATTGGTTAGAAATTGACAAAATTGTTTAGAAAAGGACAACAATGGCTTAAAACATGCTGAAGGAAGGTGGGCAAAAATGGTTTAGAAAGAGGACAAAACGGCTTGATGAGGGTTGGAGTTGGGCAAAACTGGGTTAGAAATGGCCAAAAAGGGTTTAGAAATGGTTAGGGAAGTGCACAACCGGGTTAGAAACGGCCAGACGTGGCTTGAAGCGGGTTAAAATTGGCTTACAGTGGGTTAGGTATGGCCAAAAATGGCTTAAAAAGGCTTAGAGAAGTACAAACAAAGGTTAGGTATGGCCAAAACTGGCCACCAGAAGTGTTAGAGGTGTGCAAAAACGGGTTAGGAAAGAAAAAGATGGCTCGAAAGGGATTGCAAGTGGTCCAAAATGGCTTAGAAAGAGCCAAAATGAGCTTTAAAATGGTTAGAGGTGACCAAAAAAGGGTTAGAAACGGACAAAAAAAGGCTTGGAAATGGTTAGAGAAGTGCAAAATGGGCTAGAAATGGCCAAAAGATGCCTTAAAATGGGTTAGGAGCGAGCAAAAATAGGTTAGAAATAGCCGAAAGTGGCCTGGAACGGGTGAGAACTTGGCAAAGTGGGTTAGAAAAGGAGGAAACAAAGAAGAAAATTGGTTAGAAATTGACAAAATTGTTTAGAAAAGGACAACAATGGCTTAAAACATGCTGAAGGAAGGTGGGCAAAAATGGTTTAGAAAGAGGACAAAACGGCTTGATGAGGGTTGGAGTTGGGCAAAACTGGGTTAGAAATGGCCAAAAAGGGTTTAGAAATGGTTAGGGAAGTGCACAACCGGGTTAGAAACGGCCAGACGTGGCTTGAAGCGGGTTGAAAATTGGCTTACAGTGGGTTAGGTATGGCCAAAAATGGCTTAAAAAGGCTTAGAGAAGTACAAACAAAGGTTAGGTATGGCCAAAACTGGCCACCAGAAGTGTTAGAGGTGTGCAAAAACGGGTTAGGAAAGAAAAAGATGGCTCGAAAGGGATTGCAAGTGGTCCAAAATGGCTTAGAAAGAGCCAAAATGAGCTTTAAAATGGTTAGAGGTGACCAAAAAAGGGTTAGAAACGGACAAAAAAGGCTTGGAAATGGTTAGAGAAGTGCAAAATGGGCTAGAAATGGCCAAAAGATGCCTTAAAATGGGTTAGGAGCGAGCAAAAATAGGTTAGAAATAGCCGAAAGTGGCCTGGAACGGGTGAGAACTTGGCAAAGTGGGTTAGAAAAGGAGGAAACAAAGAAGAAAATTGGTTAGAAATTGACAAAATTGTTTAGAAAAGGACAACAATGGCTTAAAACATGCTGAAGGAAGGTGGGCAAAAATGGTTTAGAAAGAGGACAAAACGGCTTGATGAGGGTTGGAGTTGGGCAAAACTGGGTTAGAAATGGCCAAAAAGGGTTTAGAAATGGTTAGGGAAGTGCACAACCGGGTTAGAAACGGCCAGACGTGGCTTGAAGCGGGTTAAAATTGGCTTACAGTGGGTTAGGTATGGCCAAAAATGGCTTAAAAAGGCTTAGAGAAGTACAAACAAAGGTTAGGTATGGCCAAAACTGGCCACCAGAAGTGTTAGAGGTGTGCAAAAACGGGTTAGGAAAGAAAAAGATGGCTCGAAAGGGATTGCAAGTGGTCCAAAATGGCTTAGAAAGAGCCAAAATGAGCTTTAAAATGGTTAGAGGTGACCAAAAAAAGGGTTAGAAACGGACAAAAAAGGCTTGGAAATGGTTAGAGAAGTGCAAAATGGGCTAGAAATGGCCAAAAGATGCCTTAAAATGGGTTAGGAGCGAGCAAAAATAGGTTAGAAATAGCCGAAAGTGGCCTGGAACGGGTGAGAACTTGGCAAAGTGGGTTAGAAAAGGAGGAAACAAAGAAGAAAATTGGTTAGAAATTGACAAAATTGTTTAGAAAAGGACAACAATGGCTTAAAACATGCTGAAGGAAGTTGGGCAAAAATGGTTTAGAAAGAGGACAAAACGGCTTGATGAGGGTTGGAGTTGGGCAAAACTGGGTTAGAAATGGCCAAAAAGGGTTTAGAAATGGTTAGGGAAGTGCACAACCGGGTTAGAAACGGCCAGACGTGGCTTGAAGCGGGTTAAAATTGGCTTACAGTGGGTTAGGTATGGCCAAAAATGGCTTAAAAAGGCTTAGAGAAGTACAAACAAAGGTTAGGTATGGCCAAAACTGGCCACCAGAAGTGTTAGAGGTGTGCAAAAACGGGTTAGGAAAGAAAAAGATGGCTCGAAAGGGATTGCAAGTGGTCCAAAATGGCTTAGAAAGAGCCAAAATGAGCTTTAAAATGGTTAGAGGTGACCAAAAAAGGGTTAGAAACGGACAAAAAAGGCTTGGAAATGGTTAGAGAAGTGCAAAATGGGCTAGAAATGGCCAAAGATGCCTTAAAATGGGTTAGGAGCGAGCAAAAATAGGTTAGAAATAGCCGAAAGTGGCCTGGAACGGGTGAGAACTTGGCAAAGTGGGTTAGAAAAGGAGGAAACAAAGAAGAAAATTGGTTAGAAATTGACAAAATTGTTTAGAAAAGGACAACAATGGCTTAAAACATGCTGAAGGAAGGTGGGCAAAAATGGTTTAGAAAGAGGACAAAACGGCTTGATGAGGGTTGGAGTTGGGCAAAACTGGGTTAGAAATGGCCAAAAAGGGTTTAGAAATGGTTAGGGAAGTGCACAACCGGGTTAGAAACGGCCAGACGTGGCTTGAAGCGGGTTGAAAATTGGCTTACAGTGGGTTAGGTATGGCCAAAAATGGCTTAAAAAGGCTTAGAGAAGTACAAACAAAGGTTAGGTATGGCCAAAACTGGCCACCAGAAGTGTTAGAGGTGTGCAAAAACGGGTTAGGAAAGAAAAAGATGGCTCGAAAGGGATTGCAAGTGGTCCAAAATGGCTTAGAAAGAGCCAAAATGAGCTTTAAAATGGTTAGAGGTGACCAAAAAAGGGTTAGAAACGGACAAAAAAGGCTTGGAAATGGTTAGAGAAGTGCAAAATGGGCTAGAAATGGCCAAAAGATGCCTTAAAATGGGTTAGGAGCGAGCAAAAATAGGTTAGAAATAGCCGAAAGTGGCCTGGAACGGGTGAGAACTTGGCAAAGTGGGTTAGAAAAGGAGGAAACAAAGAAGAAAATTGGTTAGAAATTGACAAAATTGTTTAGAAAAGGACAACAATGGCTTAAAACATGCTGAAGGAAGGTGGGCAAAAATGGTTTAGAAAGAGGACAAAACGGCTTGATGAGGGTTGGAGTTGGGCAAAACTGGGTTAGAAATGGCCAAAAAGGGTTTAGAAATGGTTAGGGAAGTGCACAACCGGGTTAGAAACGGCCAGACGTGGCTTGAAGCGGGTTAAAATTGGCTTACAGTGGGTTAGGTATGGCCAAAAATGGCTTAAAAAGGCTTAGAGAAGTACAAACAAAGGTTAGGTATGGCCAAAACTGGCCACCAGAAGTGTTAGAGGTGTGCAAAAAACGGGTTAGGAAAGAAAAAGATGGCTCGAAAGGGATTGCAAGTGGTCCAAAATGGCTTAGAAAGAGCCAAAATGAGCTTTAAAATGGTTAGAGGTGACCAAAAAAGGGTTAGAAACGGACAAAAAAAGGCTTGGAAATGGTTAGAGAAGTGCAAAATGGGCTAGAAATGGCCAAAAGATGCCTTAAAATGGGTTAGGAGCGAGCAAAAATAGGTTAGAAATAGCCGAAAGTGGCCTGGAACGGGTGAGAACTTGGCAAAGTGGGTTAGAAAAGGAGGAAACAAAGAAGAAAATTGGTTAGAAATTGACAAAATTGTTTAGAAAAGGACAACAATGGCTTAAAACATGCTGAAGGAAGGTGGGCAAAAATGGTTTAGAAAGAGGACAAAACGGCTTGATGAGGGTTGGAGTTGGGCAAAACTGGGTTAGAAATGGCCAAAAAGGGTTTAGAAATGGTTAGGGAAGTGCACAACCGGGTTAGAAACGGCCAGACGTGGCTTGAAGCGGGTTAAAATTGGCTTACAGTGGGTTAGGTATGGCCAAAAATGGCTTAAAAAGGCTTAGAGAAGTACAAACAAAGGTTAGGTATGGCCAAAACTGGCCACCAGAAGTGTTAGAGGTGTGCAAAAACGGGTTAGGAAAGAAAAAGATGGCTCGAAAGGGATTGCAAGTGGTCCAAAATGGCTTAGAAAGAGCCAAAATGAGCTTTAAAATGGTTAGAGGTGACCAAAAAAGGGTTAGAAACGGACAAAAAAGGCTTGGAAATGGTTAGAGAAGTGCAAAATGGGCTAGAAATGGCCAAAAGATGCCTTAAAATGGGTTAGGAGCGAGCAAAAATAGGTTAGAAATAGCCGAAAGTGGCCTGGAACGGGTGAGAACTTGGCAAAGTGGGTTAGAAAAGGAGGAAACAAAGAAGAAAATTGGTTAGAAATTGACAAAATTGTTTAGAAAAGGACAACAATGGCTTAAAACATGCTGAAGGAAGGTGGGCAAAAATGGTTTAGAAAGAGGACAAAACGGCTTGATGAGGGTTGGAGTTGGGCAAAACTGGGTTAGAAATGGCCAAAAAGGGTTTAGAAATGGTTAGGGAAGTGCACAACCGGGTTAGAAACGGCCAGACGTGGCTTGAAGCGGGTTGAAAATTGGCTTACAGTGGGTTAGGTATGGCCAAAAATGGCTTAAAAAGGCTTAGAGAAGTACAAACAAAGGTTAGGTATGGCCAAAACTGGCCACCAGAAGTGTTAGAGGTGTGCAAAAACGGGTTAGGAAAGAAAAAGATGGCTCGAAAGGGATTGCAAGTGGTCCAAAATGGCTTAGAAAGAGCCAAAATGAGCTTTAAAATGGTTAGAGGTGACCAAAAAAGGGTTAGAAACGGACAAAAAAGGCTTGGAAATGGTTAGAGAAGTGCGAAATGGGCTAGAAATGGCCAAAAGATGCCTTAAAATGGGTTAGGAGCGAGCAAAAATAGGTTAGAAATAGCCGAAAGTGGCCTGGAACGGGTGAGAACTTGGCAAAGTGGGTTAGAAAAGGAGGAAACAACGAAGAAAATTGGTTAGAAATTGACAAAATTGTTTAGAAAAGGACAACAATGGCTTAAAACATGCTGAGGAAGGTGGGCAAAAATGGTTTAGAAAGAGGACAAAACGGCTTGATGAGGGTTGGAGTTGGGCAAAACTGGGTTAGAAATGGCCAAAAAGGGTTTAGAAATGGTTAGGGAAGTGCACAACCGGGTTAGAAACGGCCAGACGTGGCTTGAAGCGGGTTAAAATTGGCTTACAGTGGGTTAGGTATGGCCAAAAATGGCTTAAAAAAGGCTTAGAGAAGTACAAACAAAGGTTAGGTATGGCCAAAACTGGCCACCAGAAGTGTTAGAGGTGTGCAAAAACGGGTTAGGAAAGAAAAAGATGGCTCGAAAGGGATTGCAAGTGGTCCAAAATGGCTTAGAAAGAGCCAAAATGAGCTTTAAAATGGTTAGAGGTGACCAAAAAAGGGTTAGAAACGGACAAAAAAGGCTTGGAAATGGTTAGAGAAGTGCAAAATGGGCTAGAAATGGCCAAAAGATGCCTTAAAATGGGTTAGGAGCGAGCAAAAATAGGTTAGAAATAGCCGAAAGTGGCCTGGAACGGGTGAGAACTTGGCAAAGTGGGTTAGAAAAGGAGGAAACAAAGAAGAAAATTGGTTAGAAATTGACAAAATTGTTTAGAAAAGGACAACAATGGCTTAAAACATGCTGAAGGAAGGTGGGCAAAAATGGTTTAGAAAGAGGACAAAACGGCTTGATGAGGGTTGGAGTTGGGCAAAACTGGGTTAGAAATGGCCAAAAAGGGTTTAGAAATGGTTAGGGAAGTGCACAACCGGGTTAGAAACGGCCAGACGTGGCTTGAAGCGGGTTAAAATTGGCTTACAGTGGGTTAGGTATGGCCAAAAATGGCTTAAAAAGGCTTAGAGAAGTACAAACAAAGGTTAGGTATGGCCAAAACTGGCCACCAGAAGTGTTAGAGGTGTGCAAAAAACGGGTTAGGAAAGAAAAAGATGGCTCGAAAGGGATTGCAAGTGGTCCAAAATGGCTTAGAAAGAGCCAAAATGAGCTTTAAAATGGTTAGAGGTGACCAAAAAAGGGTTAGAAACGGACAAAAAAAGGCTTGGAAATGGTTAGAGAAGTGCAAAATGGGCTAGAAATGGCCAAAAGATGCCTTAAAATGGGTTAGGAGCGAGCAAAAATAGGTTAGAAATAGCCGAAAGTGGCCTGGAACGGGTGAGAACTTGGCAAAGTGGGTTAGAAAAGGAGGAAACAAAGAAGAAAATTGGTTAGAAATTGACAAAATTGTTTAGAAAAGGACAACAATGGCTTAAAACATGCTGAAGGAGGTGGGCAAAAATGGTTTAGAAAGAGGACAAAACGGCTTGATGAGGGTTGGAGTTGGGCAAAACTGGGTTAGAAATGGCCAAAAAGGGTTTAGAAATGGTTAGGGAAGTGCACAACCGGGTTAGAAACGGCCAGACGTGGCTTGAAGCGGGTTAAAATTGGCTTACAGTGGGTTAGGTATGGCCAAAAATGGCTTAAAAAAGGCTTAGAGAAGTACAAACAAAGGTTAGGTATGGCCAAAACTGGCCACCAGAAGTGTTAGAGGTGTGCAAAAAACGGGTTAGGAAAGAAAAAGATGGCTCGAAAGGGATTGCAAGTGGTCCAAAATGGCTTAGAAAGAGCCAAAATGAGCTTTAAAATGGTTAGAGGTGACCAAAAAAGGGTTAGAAACGGACAAAAAAGGCTTGGAAATGGTTAGAGAAGTGCAAAATGGGCTAGAAATGGCCAAAAGATGCCTTAAAATGGGTTAGGAGCGAGCAAAAATAGGTTAGAAATAGCCGAAAGTGGCCTGGAACGGGTGAGAACTTGGCAAAGTGGGTTAGAAAAGGAGGAAACAAAGAAGAAAATTGGTTAGAAATTGACAAAATTGTTTAGAAAAGGACAACAATGGCTTAAAACATGCTGAAGGAGGTGGGCAAAAATGGTTTAGAAAGAGGACAAAACGGCTTGATGAGGGTTGGAGTTGGGCAAAACTGGGTTAGAAATGGCCAAAAAGGGTTTAGAAATGGTTAGGGAAGTGCACAACCGGGTTAGAAACGGCCAGACGTGGCCTGAAGCGGGTTAAAATTGGCTTACAGTGGGTTAGGTATGGCCAAAAATGGCTTAAAAAGGCTTAGAGAAGTACAAACAAAGGTTAGGTATGGCCAAAACTGGCCACCAGAAGTGTTAGAGGTGTGCAAAAACGGGTTAGGAAAGAAAAAGATGGCTCGAAAGGGATTGCAAGTGGTCCAAAATGGCTTAGAAAGAGCCAAAATGAGCTTTAAAATGGTTAGAGGTGACCAAAAAAGGGTTAGAAACGGACAAAAAAAGGCTTGGAAATGGTTAGAGAAGTGCAAAATGGGCTAGAAATGGCCAAAGATGCCTTAAAATGGGTTAGGAGCGAGCAAAAATAGGTTAGAAATAGCCGAAAGTGGCCTGGAACGGGTGAGAACTTGGCAAAGTGGGTTAGAAAAGGAGGAAACAAAGAAGAAAATTGGTTAGAAATTGACAAAATTGTTTAGAAAAGGACAACAATGGCTTAAAACATGCTGAAGGAAGGTGGGCAAAAATGGTTTAGAAAGAGGACAAAACGGCTTGATGAGGGTTGGAGTTGGGCAAAACTGGGTTAGAAATGGCCAAAAAGGGTTTAGAAATGGTTAGGGAAGTGCACAACCGGGTTAGAAAACGGCCAGACGTGGCTTGAAGCGGGTTGAAAATTGGCTTACAGTGGGTTAGGTATGGCCAAAAATGGCTTAAAAAGGCTTAGAGAAGTACAAACAAAGGTTAGGTATGGCCAAAACTGGCCACCAGAAGTGTTAGAGGTGTGCAAAAACGGGTTAGGAAAGAAAAAGATGGCTCGAAAGGGATTGCAAGTGGTCCAAAATGGCTTAGAAAGAGCCAAAATGAGCTTTAAAATGGTTAGAGGTGACCAAAAAAGGGTTAGAAACGGACAAAAAAGGCTTGGAAATGGTTAGAGAAGTGCAAAATGGGCTAGAAATGGCCAAAAGATGCCTTAAAATGGGTTAGGAGCGAGCAAAAATAGGTTAGAAATAGCCGAAAGTGGCCTGGAACGGGTGAGAACTTGGCAAAGTGGGTTAGAAAAGGAGGAAACAAAGAAGAAAATTGGTTAGAAATTGACAAAATTGTTTAGAAAAGGACAACAATGGCTTAAAACATGCTGAAGGAGGTGGGCAAAAATGGTTTAGAAAGAGGACAAAACGGCTTGATGAGGGTTGGAGTTGGGCAAAACTGGGTTAGAAATGGCCAAAAAGGGTTTAGAAATGGTTAGGGAAGTGCACAACCGGGTTAGAAACGGCCAGACGTGGCTTGAAGCGGGTTAAAATTGGCTTACAGTGGGTTAGGTATGGCCAAAAATGGCTTAAAAAGGCTTAGAGAAGTACAAACAAAGGTTAGGTATGGCCAAAACTGGCCACCAGAAGTGTTAGAGGTGTGCAAAAACGGGTTAGGAAAGAAAAAGATGGCTCGAAAGGGATTGCAAGTGGTCCAAAATGGCTTAGAAAGAGCCAAAATGAGCTTTAAAATGGTTAGAGGTGACCAAAAAAGGGTTAGAAACGGACAAAAAAAGGCTTGGAAATGGTTAGAGAAGTGCAAAATGGGCTAGAAATGGCCAAAAGATGCCTTAAAATGGGTTAGGAGCGAGCAAAAATAGGTTAGAAATAGCCGAAAGTGGCCTGGAACGGGTGAGAACTTGGCAAAGTGGGTTAGAAAAGGAGGAAACAAAGAAGAAAATTGGTTAGAAATTGACAAAATTGTTTAGAAAAGGACAACAATGGCTTAAAACATGCTGAAGGAAGGTGGGCAAAAAATGGTTTAGAAAGAGGACAAAACGGCTTGATGAGGGTTGGAGTTGGGCAAAACTGGGTTAGAAATGGCCAAAAAGGGTTTAGAAATGGTTAGGGAAGTGCACAACCGGGTTAGAAACGGCCAGACGTGGCTTGAAGCGGGTTGAAATTGGCTTACAGTGGGTTAGGTATGGCCAAAAATGGCTTAAAAAGGCTTAGAGAAGTACAAACAAAGGTTAGGTATGGCCAAAACTGGCCACCAGAAGTGTTAGAGGTGTGCAAAAACGGGTTAGGAAAGAAAAAGATGGCTCGAAAGGGATTGCAAGTGGTCCAAAATGGCTTAGAAAGAGCCAAAATGAGCTTTAAAATGGTTAGAGGTGACCAAAAAAGGGTTAGAAACGGACAAAAAAGGCTTGGAAATGGTTAGAGAAGTGCAAAATGGGCTAGAAATGGCCAAAAGATGCCTTAAAATGGGTTAGGAGCGAGCAAAAATAGGTTAGAAATAGCCGAAAGTGGCCTGGAACGGGTGAGAACTTGGCAAAGTGGGTTAGAAAAGGAGGAAACAAAGAAGAAAATTGGTTAGAAATTGACAAAATTGTTTAGAAAAGGACAACAATGGCTTAAAACATGCTGAAGGAAGGTGGGCAAAAATGGTTTAGAAAGAGGACAAAACGGCTTGATGAGGGTTGGAGTTGGGCAAAAACTGGGTTAGAAATGGCCAAAAAGGGTTTAGAAATGGTTAGGGAAGTGCACAACCGGGTTAGAAACGGCCAGACGTGGCTTGAAGCGGGTTAAAATTGGCTTACAGTGGGTTAGGTATGGCCAAATATGGCTTAAAAAGGCTTAGAGAAGTACAAACAAAGGTTAGGTATGGCCAAAACTGGCCACCAGAAGTGTTAGAGGTGTGCAAAAACGGGTTAGGAAAGAAAAAGATGGCTCGAAAGGGATTGCAAGTGGTCCAAAATGGCTTAGAAAGAGCCAAAATGAGCTTTAAAATGGTTAGAGGTGACCAAAAAAGGGTTAGAAAGAGGACAAAAAAGGCTTGGAAATGGTTAGAGAAGTGCAAAATGGGCTAGAAATGGCCAAAGATGCCTTAAAATGGGTTAGGAGCGAGCAAAAATAGGTTAGAAATAGCCGAAAGTGGCCTGGAACGGGTGAGAACTTGGCAAAGTGGGTTAGAAAAGGAGGAAACAAAGAAGAAAATTGGTTAGAAATTGACAAAATTGTTTAGAAAAGGACAACAATGGCTTAAAACATGCTGAAGGAAGGTGGGCAAAAATGGTTTAGAAAGAGGACAAAACGGCTTGATGAGGGTTGGAGTTGGGCAAAACTGGGTTAGAAATGGCCAAAAAGGGTTTAGAAATGGTTAGGGAAGTGCACAACCGGGTTAGAAACGGCCAGACGTGGCTTGAAGCGGGTTGAAAATTGGCTTACAGTGGGTTAGGTATGGCCAAAAATGGCTTAAAAAGGCTTAGAGAAGTACAAACAAAGGTTAGGTATGGCCAAAACTGGCCACCAGAAGTGTTAGAGGTGTGCAAAAACGGGTTAGGAAAGAAAAAGATGGCTCGAAAGGGATTGCAAGTGGTCCAAAATGGCTTAGAAAGAGCCAAAATGAGCTTTAAAATGGTTAGAGGTGACCAAAAAAGGGTTAGAAACGGACAAAAAAGGCTTGGAAATGGTTAGAGAAGTGCAAAATGGGCTAGAAATGGCCAAAAGATGCCTTAAAATGGGTTAGGAGCGAGCAAAAATAGGTTAGAAATAGCCGAAAGTGGCCTGGAACGGGTGAGAACTTGGCAAAGTGGGTTAGAAAAGGAGGAAACAAAGAAGAAAATTGGTTAGAAATTGACAAAATTGTTTAGAAAAGGACAACAATGGCTTAAAACATGCTGAGAAGGTGGGCAAAAATGGTTTAGAAAGAGGACAAAACGGCTTGATGAGGGTTGGAGTTGGGCAAAACTGGGTTAGAAATGGCCAAAAAGGGTTTAGAAATGGTTAGGGAAGTGCACAACCGGGTTAGAAACGGCCAGACGTGGCTTGAAGCGGGTTAAAATTGGCTTACAGTGGGTTAGGTATGGCCAAAAATGGCTTAAAAAGGCTTAGAGAAGTACAAACAAAGGTTAGGTATGGCCAAAACTGGCCACCAGAAGTGTTAGAGGTGTGCAAAAACGGGTTAGGAAAGAAAAAGATGGCTCGAAAGGGATTGCAAGTGGTCCAAAATGGCTTAGAAAGAGCCAAAATGAGCTTTAAAATGGTTAGAGGTGACCAAAAAAGGGTTAGAAACGGACAAAAAAAGGCTTGGAAATGGTTAGAGAAGTGCAAAATGGGCTAGAAATGGCCAAAAGATGCCTTAAAATGGGTTAGGAGCGAGCAAAAATAGGTTAGAAATAGCCGAAAGTGGCCTGGAACGGGTGAGAACTTGGCAAAGTGGGTTAGAAAAGGAGGAAACAAAGAAGAAAATTGGTTAGAAATTGACAAAATTGTTTAGAAAAGGACAACAATGGCTTAAAACATGCTGAAGAGGTGGGCAAAAATGGTTTAGAAAGAGGACAAAACGGCTTGATGAGGGTTGGAGTTGGGCAAAACTGGGTTAGAAATGGCCAAAAAGGGTTTAGAAATGGTTAGGGAAGTGCACAACCGGGTTAGAAACGGCCAGACGTGGCTTGAAGCGGGTTAAAATTGGCTTACAGTGGGTTAGGTATGGCCAAAAATGGCTTAAAAAGGCTTAGAGAAGTACAAACAAAGGTTAGGTATGGCCAAAACTGGCCACCAGAAGTGTTAGAGGTGTGCAAAAACGGGTTAGGAAAGAAAAAGATGGCTCGAAAGGGATTGCAAGTGGTCCAAAATGGCTTAGAAAGAGCCAAAATGAGCTTTAAAAATGGTTAGAGGTGACCAAAAAAAGGGTTAGAAACGGACAAAAAAGGCTTGGAAATGGTTAGAGAAGTGCAAAATGGGCTAGAAATGGCCAAAAGATGCCTTAAAATGGGTTAGGAGCGAGCAAAAATAGGTTAGAAATAGCCGAAAGTGGCCTGGAACGGGTGAGAACTTGGCAAAGTGGGTTAGAAAAGGAGGAAACAAAGAAGAAAATTGGTTAGAAATTGACAAAATTGTTTAGAAAAGGACAACAATGGCTTAAAACATGCTGAAGGAAGGTGGGCAAAAATGGTTTAGAAAGAGGACAAAACGGCTTGATGAGGGTTGGAGTTGGGCAAAACTGGGTTAGAAATGGCCAAAAAGGGTTTAGAAATGGTTAGGGAAGTGCACAACCGGGTTAGAAACGGCCAGACGTGGCTTGAAGCGGGTTAAAATTGGCTTACAGTGGGTTAGGTATGGCCAAAAATGGCTTAAAAAGGCTTAGAGAAGTACAAACAAAGGTTAGGTATGGCCAAAACTGGCCACCAGAAGTGTTAGAGGTGTGCAAAAACGGGTTAGGAAAGAAAAAGATGGCTCGAAAGGGATTGCAAGTGGTCCAAAATGGCTTAGAAAGAGCCAAAATGAGCTTTAAAATGGTTAGAGGTGACCAAAAAAGGGTTAGAAACGGACAAAAAAAGGCTTGGAAATGGTTAGAGAAGTGCAAAATGGGCTAGAAATGGCCAAAAGATGCCTTAAAAATGGGTTAGGAGCGAGCAAAAATAGGTTAGAAATAGCCGAAAGTGGCCTGGAACGGGTGAGAACTTGGCAAAGTGGGTTAGAAAAGGAGGAAACAAAGAAGAAAATTGGTTAGAAATTGACAAAATTGTTTAGAAAAGGACAACAATGGCTTAAAACATGCTGAAGGAGGTGGGCAAAAATGGTTTAGAAAGAGGACAAAACGGCTTGATGAGGGTTGGAGTTGGGCAAAACTGGGTTAGAAATGGCCAAAAAAGGCTTTAGGAATGGTTAGGGAAGTGCACAACCGGGTTAGAAAACGGCCAGACGTGGCTTGAAGCGGGTTGAAAATTGGCTTACAGTGGGTTAGGTATGGGCCAAAAATGGCTTTAAAAAGGCTGTAGAGAAGTACAAACAAAGGTTAGGTATGGCCAAAACTGGCCACCAGAAGTGTTAGTAGAGGTGTGCAAAAAACGGGTTAGGAAAGAAAAGATGGCTCGAAAGGGATTGCAAGTGGTCCAAAATGGCTTAGAAGAGCCAAAATGAGCTTTAAAATGGTTAGTAGGTGACCAAAAAAGGGTTAGAAACGGACAAAAAAGGCTTGGAAATGTTAGAGAAGTGCAAAATGGCTAGAAATGGCCAAAGATGCCTTAAAATGGGTTAGGAGCGAGCAAAAATAGGTTAGAAATAGCCGAAAGTGGCCTGGAACGGGTGAGAACTTGGCAAAGTGGGTTAGAAAAGGAGGAAACAAAGAAGAAAATTGGTTAGAAATTGACAAAATTGTTTAGAAAAGGACAACAATGGCTTAAAACATGCTGAAGGAAGGTGGGCAAAAAATGGTTTAGAAAGAAGACAAAACGGCTTGATGAGGGTTGGAGTTGGGCAAAACTGGGTTAGAAATGGCCAAAAAAGGGTTAGAAATGGTTAGGGAAGTGCACAACCGGGTTAGAAACGGCCAGACGTGGCTTGAAGCGGGTTGAAATTGGCTTACAGTGGGTTAGGTATGGCCAAAAATGGCTTAAAAAGGCTTAGAGAAGTACAAACAAAGGTTAGGTATGGCCAAAACTGGCCACCAGAAGTGTTAGAGGTGTGCAAAAACGGGTTAGGAAAGAAAAAGATGGCTCGAAAGGGATTGCAGTGGTCCAAAATGGCTTAGAAAGAGCCAAAATGAGCTTTAAAATGGTTAGAGGTGACCAAAAAAGGGTTTAGAAACGGACAAAAAAGGCTTGGAAATGGTTAGAGAAGTGCAAAATGGGCTAGAAAATGGCCAAAAGATGCCTTAAAATGGGTTAGGAGCGAGCAAAAATAGGTTAGAAATAGCCGAAAGTGGCCCTGGAACGGGTGAGAACTTGGCAAAGTGGGTTAGAAAAGGAGGAAACAAAGAAGAAAATTGGTTAGAAATTGACAAAATTGTTTAGAAAAGGACAACAATGGCTTAAAACATGCTGAAGAGGTGGGCAAAATGGTTTAGAAAGAGGACAAAACGGCTTGATGAGGGTTGGAGTTGGGCAAAACTGGGTTAGAAATGGCCAAAAAGGGTTTAGAAATGGTTAGGGAAGTGCACAACCGGGTTAGAAACGGCCAGACGTGGCTTGAAGCGGGTTAGAAATTGGCTTACAGTGGGTTAGGTATGGCCAAAAATGGCTTTAAAAAGGCTTAGAGAAGTACAAATAAGGTTAGGTATGGCCAAAACTGGCCACCAGAAGTGTTAGAGGTGTGCAAAAACGGGTTAGGAAAGAAAAAGATGGCTCGAAAGGGATTGCAAGTGGTCCAAAATGGCTTAGAAAGAGCCAAAATGAGCTTTAAAATGGTTAGAGGTGACCAAAAAAGGGTTAGAAACGGACAAAAAAGGCTTGGAAATGGTTAGAGAAGTGCGAAATGGGCTAGAAATGGCCAAAGATGCCTTAAAATGGGTTAGGAGCGAGCAAAAATAGGTTAGAAATAGCCGAAAGTGGCCTGGAACGGGTGAGAACTTGGCAAAGTGGGTTAGAAAAGGAGGAAACAAAGAAGAAAATTGGTTAGAAATTGACAAAATTGTTTAGAAAAGGACAACAATGGCTTAAAACATGCTGAAGGAAGGTGGGCAAAAATGGTTATAGAAAGAGGACAAAACGGCTTGATGAGGGTTGGAGTTGGGCAAAAACTGGGTTAGAAATGGCCAAAAAAGGGTTTAGAAATGGTTAGGGAAGTGCACAACCGGGTTAGAAACGGCCAGACGTGGCTTGAAGCGGGTTGAAATTGGCTTACAGTGGTTAGGTATGGCCAAAAAATGGCTTAAAAAGGCTTAGAGAAGTACAAACAAAGGTTAGGTATGGCCAAAACTGGCCACCAGAAGTGTTAGAGGTGTGCAAAAACGGGTTAGGAAAGAAAAAGATGGCTCGAAAGGGATTGCAAGTGGTCCAAAATGGCTTAGAAAGAGCCAAAATGAGCCTTTAAAATGGTTAGAGGTGACCAAAAAAAGGGTTAGAAACGGACAAAAAAGGCTTGGAAATGGTTAGAGAAGTGCAAAATGGGCTAGAAATGGCCAAAGATGCCTTAAAATGGGTTAGGAGCGAGCAAAAATAGGTTAGAAATAGCCGAAAGTGGCCTGGAACGGGTGAGAACTTGGCAAAGTGGGTTAGAAAAGGAGGAAACAAAGAAGAAAATTGGTTAGAAATTGACAAAATTGTTTAGAAAAGGACAACAATGGCTTAAAACATGCTGAAGGAAGGTGGGCAAAAATGGTTTAGAAAGAGGACAAAACGGCTTGATGAGGGTTGGAGTTGGGCAAAACTGGGTTAGAAATGGCCAAAAGGGTTTAGAAATGGTTAGGGAAGTGCACAACCGGGTTAGAAACGGCCAGACGTGGCTTGAAGCGGGTTGAAATTGGCTTACAGTGGGTTAGGTATGGCCAAAAATGGCTTAAAAAGGCTTAGAGAAGTACAAACAAAGGTTAGGTATGGCCAAAACTGGCCACCAGAAGTGTTAGAGGTGTGCAAAAACGGGTTAGGAAAGAAAAAGATGGCTCGAAAGGGATTGCAAGTGGTCCAAAATGGCTTAGAAAGAGCCAAAATGAGCTTTAAAATGGTTAGAGGTGACCAAAAAAGGGTTAGAAACGGACAAAAAAGGCTTGGAAATGGTTAGAGAAGTGCAAAATGGGCTAGAAATGGCCAAAAGATGCCTTAAAATGGGTTAGGAGCGAGCAAAAAATAGGTTAGAAATAGCCGAAAGTGGCCTGGAACGGGTGAGAACTTGGCAAAGTGGGTTAGAAAAGGAGGAAACAAAGAAGAAAATTGGTTAGAAATTGACAAAATTGTTTAGAAAAGGACAACAATGGCTTAAAACATGCTGAAGGAAGGTGGGCAAAAATGGTTTAGAAAGAGGACAAAACGGCTTGATGAGGGTTGGAGTTGGGCAAAACTGGGTTAGAAATGGCCAAAAAGGGTTTAGAAATGGTTAGGGAAGTGCACAACCGGGTTAGAAACGGCCAGACGTGGCTTGAAGCGGGTTGAAATTGGCTTACAGTGGGTTAGGTATGGCCAAAAATGGCTTAAAAAAGGCTTAGAGAAGTACAAACAAAGGTTAGGTATGGCCAAAACTGGCCACCAGAAGTGTTAGAGGTGTGCAAAAACGGGTTAGGAAAGAAAAAGATGGCTCGAAAGGGATTGCAAGTGGTCCAAAATGGCTTAGAAAGAGCCAAAATGAGCTTTAAAATGGTTAGAGGTGACCAAAAAGGGTTAGAAATGGACAAAAAAGGCTTGGAAATGGTTAGAGAAGTGCAAAATGGGCTAGAAATGGCCAAAAGATGCCTTAAAAATGGGTTAGGAGCGAGCAAAAATAGGTTAGAAATAGCCGAAAGTGGCCTGGAACGGGTGAGAACTTGGCAAAGTGGGTTAGAAAAGGAGGAAACAAAGAAGAAAATTGGTTAGAAATTGACAAAATTGTTTAGAAAAGGACAACAATGGCTTAAAACATGCTGAAGGAAGGTGGGCAAAAATGGTTTAGAAAGAGGACAAAACGGCTTGATGAGGGTTGGAGTTGGGCAAAACTGGGTTAGAAATGGCCAAAAAGGGTTTAGAAATGGTTAGGGAAGTGCACAACCGGGTTAGAAACGGCCAGACGTGGCTTGAAGCGGGTTGAAATTGGCTTACAGTGGGTTAGGTATGGCCAAAAATGGCTTAAAAGGCTTAGAGAAGTACAAACAAAGGTTAGGTATGGCCAAAACTGGCCACCAGAAGTGTTAGAGGTGTGCAAAAACGGGTTAGGAAAGAAAAAGATGGCTCGAAAGGGATTGCAAGTGGTCCAAAATGGCTTAGAAAGAGCCAAAATGAGCTTTAAAATGGTTAGAGGTGACCAAAAAAGGGTTAGAAACGGACAAAAAAGGCTTGGAAATGGTTAGAGAAGTGCGAAATGGGCTAGAAATGGCCAAAAGATGCCTTAAAATGGGTTAGGAGCGAGCAAAAATAGGTTAGAAATAGCCGAAAGTGGCCTGGAACGGGTGAGAACTTGGCAAAGTGGGTTAGAAAAGGAGGAAACAAAGAAGAAAATTGGTTAGAAATTGACAAAATTGTTTAGAAAGAGGACAACAATGGCTTAAAACATGCTGAAGGAAGGTGGGCAAAAATGGTTTAGAAAGAGGACAAAACGGCTTGATGAGGGTTGGAGTTGGGCAAAACTGGGTTAGAAATGGCCAAAAAGGGTTTAGAAATGGTTAGGGAAGTGCACAACCGGGTTAGAAACGGCCAGACGTGGCTTGAAGCGGGTTGAAAATTGGCTTACAGTGGGTTAGGTATGGCCAAAAATGGCTTAAAAAGGCTTAGAGAAGTACAAACAAAGGTTAGGTATGGCCAAAACTGGCCACCAGAAGTGTTAGAGGTGTGCAAAAACGGGTTAGGAAAGAAAAAGATGGCTCGAAAGGGATTGCAAGTGGTCCAAAATGGCTTAGAAAGAGCCAAAATGAGCTTTAAAATGGTTAGAGGTGACCAAAAAAGGGTTAGAAACGGACAAAAAAGGCTTGGAAATGGTTAGAGAAGTGCAAATGGGCTAGAAATGGCCAAAAGATGCCTTAAAATGGGTTAGGAGCGAGCAAAAATAGGTTAGAAATAGCCGAAAGTGGCCTGGAACGGGTGAGAACTTGGCAAAGTGGGTTAGAAAAGGAGGAAACAAAGAAGAAAATTGGTTAGAAATTGACAAAATTGTTTAGAAAAGGACAACAATGGCTTAAAACATGCTGAAGGAAGGTGGGCAAAAATGGTTTAGAAAGAGGACAAAACGGCTTGATGAGGGTTGGAGTTGGGCAAAACTGGGTTAGAAATGGCCAAAAAGGGTTTAGAAATGGTTAGGGAAGTGCACAACCGGGTTAGAAACGGCCAGACGTGGCTTGAAGCGGGTTGAAATTGGCTTACAGTGGGTTAGGTATGGCCAAAAATGGCTTAAAAAGGCTTAGAGAAGTACAAACAAAGGTTAGGTATGGCCAAAACTGGCCACCAGAAGTGTTAGAGGTGTGCAAAAACGGGTTAGGAAGAAAAAGATGGCTCGAAAGGGATTGCAAGTGGTCCAAAATGGCTTAGAAAGAGCCAAAATGAGCTTTAAAATGGTTAGAGGTGACCAAAAAAGGGTTTAGAAACGGACAAAAAAGGCTTGGAAATGGTTAGAGAAGTGCAAATGGGCTAGAAATGGCCAAAAGATGCCTTAAAATGGGTTAGGAGCGAGCAAAAAATAGGTTAGAAATAGCCGAAAGTGGCCTGGAACGGGTGAGAACTTGGCAAAGTGGGTTAGAAAAGGAGGAAACAAAGAAGAAAATTGGTTAGAAATTGACAAAATTGTTTAGAAAAGGACAACAATGGCTTAAAACATGCTGAAGGAAGGTGGGCAAAAATGGTTTAGAAAGAGGACAAAACGGCTTGATGAGGGTTGGAGTTGGGCAAAACTGGGTTAGAAATGGCCAAAAGGGTTTAGAAATGGTTAGGGAAGTGCACAACCGGGTTAGAAACGGCCAGACGTGGCTTGAAGCGGGTTAAAATTGGCTTACAGTGGGTTAGGTATGGCCAAAAATGGCTTAAAAAGGCTTAGAGAAGTACAAACAAAGGTTAGGTATGGCCAAAACTGGCCACCAGAAGTGTTAGAGGTGTGCAAAAACGGGTTAGGAAAGAAAAAGATGGCTCGAAAGGGATTGCAAGTGGTCCAAAATGGCTTAGAAAGAGCCAAAATGAGCTTTAAAATGGTTAGAGGTGACCAAAAAAGGGTTAGAAACGGACAAAAAAAGGCTTGGAAATGGTTAGAGAAGTGCAAAATGGGCTAGAAATGGCCAAAGATGCCTTAAAATGGGTTAGGAGCGAGCAAAAATAGTTAGAAATAGCCGAAAGTGGCCTGGAACGGGTGAGAACTTGGCAAAGTGGGTTAGAAAAGGAGGAAACAAAGAAGAAAATTGGTTAGAAATTGACAAAATTGTTTAGAAAAGGACAACAATGGCTTAAAACATGCTGAAGGAAGGTGGGCAAAAATGGTTTAGAAAGAGGACAAAACGGCTTGATGAGGGTTGGAGTTGGGCAAAACTGGGTTAGAAATGGCCAAAAAGGGTTTAGAAATGGTTAGGGAAGTGCACAACCGGGTTAGAAACGGCCAGACGTGGCTTGAAGCGGGTTGAAATTGGCTTACAGTGGGTTAGGTATGGCCAAAAATGGCTTAAAAAGGCTTAGAGAAGTACAAACAAAGGTTAGGTATGGCCAAAACTGGCCACCAGAAGTGTTAGAGGTGTGCAAAAACGGGTTAGGAAAGAAAAAGATGGCTCGAAAGGGATTGCAAGTGGTCCAAAATGGCTTAGAAAGAGCCAAAATGAGCTTTAAAATGGTTAGAGGTGACCAAAAAAGGGTTAGAAACGGACAAAAAAGGCTTGGAAATGGTTAGAGAAGTGCAAAATGGGCTAGAAATGGCCAAAGATGCCTTAAAATGGGTTAGGAGCGAGCAAAAATAGGTTAGAAATAGCCGAAAGTGGCCTGGAACGGGTGAGAACTTGGCAAAGTGGGTTAGAAAAGGAGGAAACAAAGAAGAAAATTGGTTAGAAATTGACAAAATTGTTTAGAAAAGGACAACAATGGCTTAAAACATGCTGAAGGAAGGTGGGCAAAAATGGTTTAGAAAGAGGACAAAACGGCTTGATGAGGGTTGGAGTTGGGCAAAACTGGGTTAGAAATGGCCAAAAAGGGTTTAGAAATGGTTAGGGAAGTGCACAACCGGGTTAGAAACGGCCAGACGTGGCTTGAAGCGGGTTGAAATTGGCTTACAGTGGGTTAGGTATGGCCAAAAATGGCTTAAAAAGGCTTAGAGAAGTACAAACAAAGGTTAGGTATGGCCAAAACTGGCCACCAGAAGTGTTAGAGGTGTGCAAAAACGGGTTAGGAAAGAAAAAGATGGCTCGAAAGGGATTGCAAGTGGTCCAAAATGGCTTAGAAAGAGCCAAAATGAGCTTTAAAATGGTTAGAGGTGACCAAAAAAGGGTTAGAAACGGACAAAAAAAGGCTTGGAAATGGTTAGAGAAGTGCGAAATGGGCTAGAAATGGCCAAAAGATGCCTTAAAATGGGTTAGGAGCGAGCAAAAATAGGTTAGAAATAGCCGAAAGTGGCCTGGAACGGGTGAGAACTTGGCAAAGTGGGTTAGAAAAGGAGGAAACAAAGAAGAAAATTGGTTAGAAATTGACAAAATTGTTTAGAAAAGGACAACAATGGCTTAAAACATGCTGAAGGAAGGTGGGCAAAAATGGTTTAGAAAGAGGACAAAACGGCTTGATGAGGGTTGGAGTTGGGCAAAACTGGGTTAGAAATGGCCAAAAAGGGTTTAGAAATGGTTAGGGAAGTGCACAACCGGGTTAGAAACGGCCAGACGTGGCTTGAAGCGGGTTGAAATTGGCTTACAGTGGGTTAGGTATGGCCAAAAATGGCTTAAAAAGGCTTAGAGAAGTACAAACAAAGGTTAGGTATGGCCAAAAACTGGCCACCAGAAGTGTTAGAGGTGTGCAAAAAACGGGTTAGGAAAGAAAAAGATGGCTCGAAAGGGATTGCAAGTGGTCCAAAATGGCTTAGAAAGAGCCAAAATGAGCTTTAAAATGGTTAGAGGTGACCAAAAAAGGGTTAGAAACGGACAAAAAAGGCTTGGAAATGGTTAGAGAAGTGCAAAACTGGGTTAGAAATGGCCAAAAGATGCCTTAAAATGGGTTAGGAGCGAGCAAAAATAGGTTAGAAATAGCCGAAAGTGGCCTGGAACGGGTGAGAACTTGGCAAAGTGGGTTAGAAAAGGAGGAAACAAAGAAGAAAATTGGTTAGAAATTGACAAAATTGTTTAGAAAAGGACAACAATGGCTTAAAACATGCTGAAGGAAGGTGGGCAAAAATGGTTTAGAAAGAGGACAAAACGGCTTGATGAGGGTTGGAGTTGGGCAAAACTGGGTTAGAAAATGGCCAAAAAGGGTTTAGAAATGGTTAGGGAAGTGCACAACCGGGTTAGAAACGGCCAGACGTGGCTTGAAGCGGGTTAAAATTGGCTTACAGTGGGTTAGGTATGGCCAAAAATGGCTTAAAAAGGCTTAGAGAAGTACAAACAAAGGTTAGGTATGGCCAAAACTGGCCACCAGAAGTGTTAGAGGTGTGCAAAAACGGGTTAGGAAAGAAAAAGATGGCTCGAAAGGGATTGCAAGTGGTCCAAAATGGCTTAGAAAGAGCCAAAATGAGCTTTAAAATGGTTAGAGGTGACCAAAAAAGGGTTAGAAACGGACAAAAAAGGCTTGGAAATGGTTAGAGAAGTGCAAAATGGGCTAGAAATGGCCAAAAGATGCCTTAAAATGGGTTAGGAGCGAGCAAAAATAGGTTAGAAATAGCCGAAAGTGGCCTGGAACGGGTGAGAACTTGGCAAAGTGGGTTAGAAAAGGAGGAAACAAAGAAGAAAATTGGTTAGAAATTGACAAAATTGTTTAGAAAAGGACAACAATGGCTTAAAACATGCTGAAGGAAGGTGGGCAAAAATGGTTTAGAAAGAGGACAAAACGGCTTGATGAGGGTTGGAGTTGGGCAAAACTGGGTTAGAAATGGCCAAAAAGGGTTTAGAAATGGTTAGGGAAGTGCACAACCGGGTTAGAAACGGCCAGACGTGGCTTGAAGCGGGTTAAAATTGGCTTACAGTGGGTTAGGTATGGCCAAAAATGGCTTAAAAAGGCTTAGAGAAGTACAAACAAAGGTTAGGTATGGCCAAAACTGGCCACCAGAAGTGTTAGAGGTGTGCAAAAACGGGTTAGGAAAGAAAAAGATGGCTCGAAAGGGATTGCAAGTGGTCCAAAATGGCTTAGAAAGAGCCAAAATGAGCTTTAAAATGGTTAGAGGTGACCAAAAAAGGGTTAGAAACGGACAAAAAAGGCTTGGAAATGGTTAGAGAAGTGCAAAATGGGCTAGAAATGGCCAAAAGATGCCTTAAAATGGGTTAGGAGCGAGCAAAAATAGGTTAGAAATAGCCGAAAGTGGCCTGGAACGGGTGAGAACTTGGCAAAGTGGGTTAGAAAAGGAGGAAACAAAGAAGAAAATTGGTTAGAAATTGACAAAATTGTTTAGAAAAGGACAACAATGGCTTAAAACATGCTGAAGGAAGGTGGGCAAAAATGGTTTAGAAAGAGGACAAAACGGCTTGATGAGGGTTGGAGTTGGGCAAAACTGGGTTAGAAATGGCCAAAAAGGGTTTAGAAATGGTTAGGGAAGTGCACAACCGGGTTAGAAACGGCCAGACGTGGCTTGAAGCGGGTTGAAAATTGGCTTACAGTGGGTTAGGTATGGCCAAAAATGGCTTAAAAAGGCTTAGAGAAGTACAAACAAAGGTTAGGTATGGCCAAAACTGGCCACCAGAAGTGTTAGAGGTGTGCAAAAAACGGGTTAGGAAAGAAAAAGATGGCTCGAAAGGATTGCAAGTGGTCCAAAATGGCTTAGAAAGAGCCAAAATGAGCTTTAAAATGGTTAGAGGTGACCAAAAAAGGGTTAGAAACGGACAAAAAAGGCTTGGAAATGGTTAGAGAAGTGCAAAATGGGCTAGAAATGGCCAAAAGATGCCTTAAAATGGGTTAGGAGCGAGCAAAAATAGGTTAGAAATAGCCGAAAGTGGCCTGGAACGGGTGAGAACTTGGCAAAGTGGGTTAGAAAAGGAGGAAACAAGAAGAAAAAATTGGTTAGAAATTGACAAAATTGTTTAGAAAAGGACAACAATGGCTTAAAACATGCTGAAGGAAGGTGGGCAAAAATGGTTTAGAAAGAGGACAAAACGGCTTGATGAGGGTTGGAGTTGGGCAAAACTGGGTTAGAAATGGCCAAAAAGGGTTTAGAAATGGTTAGGGAAGTGCACAACCGGGTTAGAAACGGCCAGACGTGGCTTGAAGCGGGTTGAAAATTGCTTACAGTGGGTTAGGTATGGCCAAAAATGGCTTAAAAAGGCTTAGAGAAGTACAAACAAAGGTTAGGTATGGCCAAAACTGGCCACCAGAAGTGTTAGAGGTGTGCAAAAACGGGTTAGGAAAGAAAAAGATGGCTCGAAAGGGATTGCAAGTGGTCCAAAATGGCTTAGAAAGAGCCAAAATGAGCTTTAAAATGGTTAGAGGTGACCAAAAAAGGGTTAGAAACGGACAAAAAAGGCTTGGAAATGGTTAGAGAAGTGCAAAATGGGCTAGAAATGGCCAAAAGATGCCTTAAAATGGGTTAGGAGCGAGCAAAAATAGGTTAGAAATAGCCGAAAGTGGCCTGGAACGGGTGAGAACTTGGCAAAGTGGGTTAGAAAAGGAGGAAACAAAGAAGAAAATTGGTTAGAAATTGACAAAATTGTTTAGAAAAGGACAACAATGGCTTAAAACATGCTGAAGGAAGGTGGGCAAAAAATGGTTTAGAAAGAGGACAAAACGGCTTGATGAGGGTTGGAGTTGGGCAAAACTGGGTTAGAAATGGCCAAAAAGGGTTTAGAAATGGTTAGGGAAGTGCACAACCGGGTTAGAAACGGCCAGACGTGGCTTGAAGCGGGTTGAAAATTGGCTTACAGTGGGTTAGGTATGGCCAAAAATGGCTTAAAAAGGCTTAGAGAAGTACAAACAAAGGTTAGGTATGGCCAAACTGGCCACCAGAAGTGTTAGAGGTGTGCAAAAACGGGTTAGGAAAGAAAAAGATGGCTCGAAAGGGATTGCAAGTGGTCCAAAATGGCTTAGAAAGAGCCAAAATGAGCTTTAAAATGGTTAGAGGTGACCAAAAAAGGGTTAGAAACGGACAAAAAAAGGCTTGGAAATGGTTAGAGAAGTGCGAAATGGGCTAGAAATGGCCAAAAGATGCCTTAAAATTGGTTAGGAGCGAGCAAAAATAGGTTAGAAATAGCCGAAAGTGGCCTGGAACGGGTGAGAACTTGGCAAAGTGGGTTAGAAAAGGAGGAAACAAAGAAGAAAATTGGTTAGAAATTGACAAAATTGTTTAGAAAAAGGACAACAATGGCTTAAAACATGCTGAAGGAAGGTGGGCAAAAATGGTTTAGAAAGAGGACAAAACGGCTTGATGAGGGTTGGAGTTGGGCAAAACTGGGTTAGAAATGGCCAAAAAGGGTTTAGAAATGGTTAGGGAAGTGCACAACCGGGTTAGAAACGGCCAGACGTGGCTTGAAGCGGGTTGAAATTGGCTTACAGTGGGTTAGGTATGGCCAAAAATGGCTTAAAAAAGGCTTAGAGAAGTACAAACAAAGGTTAGGTATGGCCAAAACTGGCCACCAGAAGTGTTAGAGGTGTGCAAAAACGGGTTAGGAAAGAAAAAGATGGCTCGAAAGGGATTGCAAGTGGTCCAAAATGGCTTAGAAAGAGCCAAAATGAGCTTTAAAATGGTTAGAGGTGACCAAAAAAGGGTTAGAAACGGACAAAAAAGGCTTGGAAATGGCTTAGAGAAGTGCAAATGGGCTAGAAATGGCCAAAAGATGCCTTAAAAATGGGTTAGGAGCGAGCAAAAATAGTTAGAAATAGCCGAAAGTGGCCTGGAACGGGTGAGAACTTGGCAAAGTGGGTTAGAAAAGGAGGAAACAAAGAAGAAAATTGGTTAGAAATTGACAAATTGTTTAGAAAAGGACAACAATGGCTTAAAAACATGCTGAAGGAAGGTGGGCAAAAAATGGTTTAGAAAGAGGACAAAACGGCTTGATGAGGGTTGGAGTTGGGCAAAACTGGGTTAGAAATGGCCAAAAAGGGTTTAGAAATGGTTAGGGAAGTGCACAACCGGGTTAGAAACGGCCAGACGTGGCTTGAAGCGGGTTGAAATTGGCTTACAGTGGGTTAGGTATGGCCAAAAATGGCTTAAAAAAGGCTTAGAGAAGTACAAACAAAGGTTAGGTATGGCCAAAACTGGCCACCAGAAGTGTTAGAGGTGTGCAAAAACGGGTTAGGAAAGAAAAAGATGGCTCGAAAGGGATTGCAAGTGGTCCAAAATGGCTTAGAAAGAGCCAAAATGAGCTTTAAAATGGTTAGAGGTGACCAAAAAAGGGTTAGAAACGGACAAAAAAGGCTTGGAAATGCTTAGAGAAGTGCGAAATGGGCTAGAAATGGCCAAAAGATGCCTTAAAATGGGTTAGGAGCGAGCAAAAATAGGTTAGAAATAGCCGAAAGTGGCCTGGAACGGGTGAGAACTTGGCAAAGTGGGTTAGAAAAGGAGGAAACAAAGAAGAAAATTGGTTAGAAATTGACAAAATTGTTTAGAAAAGGACAACAATGGCTTAAAACATGCTGAAGGAAGGTGGGCAAAAATGGTTTAGAAAGAGGACAAAACGGCTTGATGAGGGTTGGAGTTGGGCAAAACTGGGTTAGAAATGGCCAAAAAAGGGTTTAGAAATGGTTAGGGAAGTGCACAACCGGGTTAGAAACGGCCAGACGTGGCTTGAAGCGGGTTGAAATTGGCTTACAGTGGGTTAGGTATGGCCAAAAATGGCTTAAAAAGGCTTAGAGAAGTACAAACAAAGGTTAGGTATGGCCAAAACTGGCCACCAGAAGTGTTAGAGGTGTGCAAAAAACGGGTTAGGAAAGAAAAAGATGGCTCGAAAGGGATTGCAAGTGGTCCAAAATGGCTTAGAAAGAGCCAAAATGAGCTTTAAAAATGGTTAGAGGTGACCAAAAAAGGGTTAGAAACGGACAAAAAAGGCTTGGAAATGGTTAGAGAAGTGCAAAATGGGCTAGAAATGGCCAAAAGATGCCTTAAAATGGGTTAGGAGCGAGCAAAAATAAGTTAGAAATAGCCGAAAGTGGCCTGGAACGGGTGAGAACTTGGCAAAGTGGGTTAGAAAAGGAGGAAACAAAGAAGAAAATTGGTTAGAAATTGACAAAATTGTTTAGAAAAGGACAACAATGGCTTAAAACATGCTGAAGGAAGGTGGGCAAAAATGGTTTAGAAAGAGGACAAAACGGCTTGATGAGGGTTGGAGTTGGGCAAAACTGGGTTAGAAATGGCCAAAAAGGGTTTAGAAATGGTTAGGGAAGTGCACAACCGGGTTAGAAACGGCCAGACGTGGCTTGAAGCGGGTTGAAATTGGCTTACAGTGGGTTAGGTATGGCCAAAAATGGCTTAAAAAAGGCTTAGAGAAGTACAAACAAAGGTTAGGTATGGCCAAAACTGGCCACCAGAAGTGTTAGAGGTGTGCAAAAACGGGTTAGGAAAGAAAAAGATGGCTCGAAAGGGATTGCAAGTGGTCCAAAATGGCTTAGAAAGAGCCAAAATGAGCTTTAAAATGGTTAGAGGTGACCAAAAAAAAGGGTTAGAAACGGACAAAAAAGGCTTGGAAATGGTTAGAGAAGTGCAAAATGGGCTAGAAATGGCCAAAAGATGCCTTAAAATGGGTTAGGAGCGAGCAAAAATAGGTTAGAAATAGCCGAAAGTGGCCTGGAACGGGTGAGAACTTGGCAAAGTGGGTTAGAAAAGGAGGAAACAAAGAAGAAAATTGGTTAGAAATTGACAAAATTGTTTAGAAAAGGACAACAATGGCTTAAAACATGCTGAAGGAAGGTGGGGCAAAAATGGTTTAGAAAGAGGACAAAACGGCTTGATGAGGGTTGGAGTTGGGCAAAACTGGGTTAGAAATGGCCAAAAAGGGGTTTAGAATGGTTAGGGAAGTGCACAACCGGGTTAGAAACGGCCAGACGTGGCTTGAAGCGGGTTGAAATTGGCTTACAGTGGGTTAGGTATGGCCAAAAATGGCTTAAAAAGGCTTAGAGAAGTACAAACAAAGGTTAGGTATGGCCAAAACTGGCCACCAGAAGTGTTAGAGGTGTGCAAAAAAGGGTTAGGAAAGAAAAAGATGGCTCGAAAGGGATTGCAAGTGGTCCAAAATGGCTTAGAAAGAGCCAAAATGAGCTTTAAAATGGTTAGAGGTGACCAAAAAAGGGTTAGAAAACGGACAAAAAAGGCTTGGAAATGGCTTAGAGAAGTGCGAAAATGGGCTAGAAATGGCCAAAAGATGCCTTAAAATGGGTTAGGAGCGAGCAAAAATAGGTTAGAAATAGCCGAAAGTGTCCTGGAACGGGTGAGAACTTGGCAAAGTGGGTTAGAAAAGGAGGAAACAAAGAAGAAATTGGTTAGAAATTGACAAATTGTTTAGAAAAGGACAACAATGGCTTAAAACATGCTGAAGGAAGGTGGGCAAAAATGGTTTAGAAAGAGGACAAAACGGCTTGATGAGGGTTGGAGTTGGGCAAAACTGGGTTAGAAATGGCCAAAAAGGGTTTAGAAATGGTTAGGGAAGTGCACAACCGGGTTAGAAACGGCCAGACGTGGCTTGAAGCGGGTTGAAATTGGCTTACAGTGGGTTAGGTATGGCCAAAAATGGCTTAAAAAGGCTTAGAGAAGTACAAAACAAAGGTTAGGTATGGCCAAAACTGGCCACCAGAAGTGTTAGAGGTGTGCAAAAAACGGGTTAGGAAAGAAAAAGATGGCTCGAAAGGGATTGCAAGTGGTCCAAAATGGCTTAGAAAGAGCCAAAATGAGCTTAAAAATGGTTAGAGGTGACCAAAAAAGGGTTAGAAACGGACAAAAAAGGCTTGGAAATGGTTAGAGAAGTGCGAAAATGGGCTAGAAATGGCCAAAAGATGCCTTAAAATGGGTTAGGAGGCGAGCAAAAATAGGTTAGAAATAGCCGAAAGTGGCCTGGAACGGGTGAGAACTTGGCAAAGTGGGTTAGAAAAGGAGGAAACAAAGAAGAAAAATTGGTTAGAAATTGACAAAATTGTTTAGAAAAGGACAACAATGGCTTAAAACATGCTGAAGGAAGGTGGGGCAAAAATGGTTTAGAAAGAGGACAAAACGGCTTGATGAGGGTTGAGTTGGGCAAAACTGGGTTAGAAATGGCCAAAAAGGGTTTAGAAATGGTTAGGGAAGTGCACAACCGGGTTAGAAACGGCCAGACGTGGCTTGAAGCGGGTTGAAATTGGCTTACAGTGGGTTAGGGTATGGCCAAAAATGGCTTAAAAAGGCTTAGAGAAGTACAAACAAAGGTTAGGTATGGCCAAAACTGGCCACCAGAAGTGTTAGAGGTGTGCAAAAAACGGGTTAGGAAAGAAAAAGATGGCTCGAAAGGGATTGCAAGTGGTCCAAAATGGCTTAGAAAGAGCCAAATGAGCTTTAAAAATGGTTAGAGGTGACCAAAAAAGGGTTAGAAACGGACAAAAAAGGCTTGGAAATGGTTAGAGAAGTGCAAAATGGGCTAGAAATGGCCAAAAGATGCCTTAAAATGGGTTAGGAGCGAGCAAAAATAGGTTAGAAATAGCCGAAAGTGGCCTGGAACGGGTGAGAACTTGGCAAAGTGGGTTAGAAAAGGAGGAAACAAAGAAGAAAATTGGTTAGAAATTGACAAAATTGTTTAGAAAAGGACAACAATGGCTTAAAACATGCTGAAGGAAGGTGGGCAAAAATGGTTTAGAAAGAGGACAAAACGGCTTGATGAGGGTTGGAGTTGGGCAAAACTGGGTTAGAAATGGCCAAAAAGGGTTTAGAAATGGTTAGGGAAGTGCACAACCGGGTTAGAAACGGCCAGACGTGGCTTGAAGCGGGTTGAAAATTGGCTTACAGTGGGTTAGGTATGGCCAAAAATGGCTTAAAAAGGCTTAGAGAAGTACAAACAAAGGTTAGGTATGGCCAAAACTGGCCACCAGAAGTGTTAGAGGTGTGCAAAAAACGGGTTAGGAAAGAAAAAGATGGCTCGAAAGGGATTGCAGTGGTCCAAAATGGCTTAGAAAGAGCCAAAATGAGCTTTAAAAATGGTTAGAGGTGACCAAAAAAGGGTTAGAAAAGGACAAAAAAGGCTTGGAAATGGTTAGAGAAGTGCGAAAATGGGCTAGAAATGGCCAAAAGATGCCTTAAAATGGGTTAGGAGCGAGCAAAAATAGGTTAGAAATAGCCGAAAGTGGCCTGGAACGGGTGAGAACTTGGCAAAGTGGGTTAGAAAAGGAGGAACAAAGAAGAAAATTGTTAGAAATTGACAAAATTGTTTAGAAAAGGACAACAATGGCTTAAAACATGCTGAAGGAAGGTGGGCAAAAATGGTTTAGAAAGAGGACAAAAATGGCTTGATGAGGGTTGGAGTTGGGCAAAACTGGGTTAGAAATGGCCAAAAAGGGTTTAGAAATGGTTAGGGAAGTGCACAACCGGGTTAGAAACGGCCAGACGTGGCTTGAAGCGGGTTGAAATTGCTTACAGTGGGTTAGGTATGGCCAAAAATGGCTTAAAAAAGGCTTAGAGAAGTACAAACAAAGGTTAGGTATGGCCAAAACTGGCCACCAGAAGTGTTAGAGGTGTGCAAAAAAACGGGTTAGGAAAGAAAAAGATGGCTCGAAAAGGGATTGCAAGTGGTCCAAAATGGCTTAGAAAGAGCCAAAATGAGCTTTAAAATGGTTAGAGGTGACCAAAAAAAGGGTTAGAAACGGACAAAAAAGGCTTGGAAATGGTTAGAGAAGTGCGAAAATGGGCTAGAAATGGCCAAAAGATGCCTTAAAATGGGTTAGGAGCGAGCAAAAATAGGTTAGAAATAGCCGAAAGTGGCCTGGAACGGGTGAGAACTTGGCAAAGTGGGTTAGAAAAGGAGGAAACAAAGAAGAAAATTGGTTAGAAATTGACAAAATTGTTTAGAAAAGGACAACAATGGCTTAAAACATGCTGAAGGAAGGTGGGCAAAAATGGTTTAGAAAGAGGACAAAACGGCTTGATGAGGGTTGGAGTTTGGCAAAACTGGGTTAGAAAATGGCCAAAAAGGGTTTAGAAATGGTTAGGGAAGTGCACAAACGGGTTAGAAACGGCCAGACGTGGCTTGAAGCGGGTTGAAATTGGCTTACAGTGGGTTAGGTATGGCCAAAAATGGCTTAAAAAGGCTTAGAGAAGTACAAACAAAGGTTAGGTATGGCCAAAACTGGCCACCAGAAGTGTTAGAGGTGTGCAAAAACGGGTTAGGAAAGAAAAAGATGGCTCGAAAGGGATTGCAAGTGGTCCAAAATGGCTTAGAAAGAGCCAAAATGAGCTTTAAAATGGTTAGAGGTGACCAAAAAAGGGTTAGAAACGGACAAAAAAAGGCTTGGAAATGGTTAGAGAAGTGCGAAATGGGCTAGAAATGGCCAAAAGATGCCTTAAAATGGGTTAGGAGCGAGCAAAAATAGGTTAGAAATAGCCGAAAGTGGCCTGGAACGGGTGAGAACTTGGCAAAGTGGGTTAGAAAAGGAGGAAACAAAGAAGAAAATTGGTTAGAAATTGACAAAATTGTTTAGAAAAGGACAACAATGGCTTAAAACATGCTGAAGGAAGGTGGGCAAAAATGGTTTAGAAAGAGGACAAAAAAGGCTTGATGAGGGTTGGAGTTTGGGCAAAACTGGGTTAGAAATGGCCAAAAAAGGGTTTAGAATGGTTAGGGAAGTGCACAACCGGGTTAGAAACGGCCAGACGTGGCTTGAAGCGGGTTGAAATTGGCTTACAGTGGGTTAGGTATGGCCAAAAATGGCTTAAAAAGGCTTAGAGAAGTACAAACAAAAGGTTAGGTATGGCCAAAACTGGCCACCAGAAGTGTTAGAGGTGTGCAAAAACGGGTTAGGAAAGAAAAAGATGGCTCGAAAGGGATTGCAAGTGGTCCAAAATGGCTTAGAAAGAGCCAAAATGAGCTTTAAAAATGGTTAGAGGTGACCAAAAAAGGGTTAGAAACGGACAAAAAAGGCTTGGAAATGCTTAGAGAAGTGCGAAAATGGGCTAGAAATGGCCAAAAGATGCCTTAAAATGGGTTAGGAGCGAGCAAAAATAGGTTAGAAATAGCCGAAAGTGGCCTGGAACGGGTGAGAACTTGGCAAAGTGGGTTAGAAAAGGAGGAAACAAAGAAGAAAATTGGTTAGAAATTGACAAAATTGTTTAGAAAAGGACAACAATGGCTTAAAACATGCTGAAGGAAGGTGGGCAAAAATGGTTTAGAAAGAGGACAAAACGGCTTGATGAGGGTTGGAGTTGGGCAAAACTGGGTTAGAAATGGCCAAAAAGGGTTTAGAAATGGTTAGGGAAGTGCACAACCGGGTTAGAAACGGCCAGACGTGGCTTGAAAGCGGGTTGAAAATTGGCTTACAGTGGGTTAGGTATGGCCAAAAAATGGCTTAAAAAAGGCTTAGAGAAGTACAAACAAAGGTTAGGTATGGCCAAAACTGGCCACCAGAAGTGTTAGAGGTGTGCAAAAACGGGTTAGGAAAGAAAAAGATGGCTCGAAAGGGATTGCAAGTGGTCCAAAATGGCTTAGAAAGAGCCAAAAATGAGCTTTAAAATGGTTAGAGGTGACCAAAAAAGGGTTAGAAACGGACAAAAAAAGGCTTGGAAATGGTTAGAGAAGTGCGAAATGGGCTAGAAATGGCCAAAAGATGCCTTAAAATGGGTTAGGAGCGAGCAAAAATAGGTTAGAAAATAGCCGAAAGTGGCCTGGAACGGGTGAGAACTTGGCAAAGTGGGTTAGAAAAGGAGGAAACAAAGAAGAAAATTGGTTAGAAATTGACAAAATTGTTTAGAAAAGGACAACAATGGCTTAAAACATGCTGAAGGAAGGTGGGCAAAAATGGTTTAGAAAGAGGACAAAACGGCTTGATGAGGGTTGGAGTTGGGCAAAAACTGGGTTAGGAAATGGCCAAAAAGGGTTTAGAAATGGTTAGGGAAGTGCACAACCGGGTTAGAAACGGCCAGACGTGGCTTGAAGCGGGTTGAAATTGGCTTACAGTGGGTTAGGTATGGCCAAAAATGGCTTAAAAAAGGCTTAGAGAAGTACAAACAAAGGTTAGGTATGGCCAAAACTGGCCACCAGAAGTGTTAGAGGTGTGCAAAAAACGGGTTAGGAAAGAAAAAGATGGCTCGAAAGGGATTGCAAGTGGTCCAAAATGGCTTAGAAAGAGCCAAAATGAGCTTTAAAATGGTTAGAGGTGACCAAAAAAGGGTTAGAAAACGGACAAAAAAGGCTTGGAAATGGTTAGAGAAGTGCAAAATGGGCTAGAAATGGCCAAAGATGCCTTAAAATGGGTTAGGAGCGAGCAAAAATAGGTTAGAAATAGCCGAAAGTGGCCTGGAACGGGTGAGAACTTGGCAAAGTGGGTTAGAAAAGGAGGAAACAAAGAAGAAAATTGGTTAGAAATTGACAAAATTGTTTAGAAAAGGACAACAATGGCTTAAAACATGCTGAAGGAAGGTGGGCAAAAATGGTTTAGAAAGAGGACAAAACGGCTTGATGAGGGTTGGAGTTGGGCAAAACTGGGTTAGAAATGGCCAAAAAGGGTTTAGAAATGGTTAGGGAAGTGCACAACCGGGTTAGAAAAACGGCCAGACGTGGCTTGAAGCGGGTTGAAATTGGCTTACAGTGGGTTAGGTATGGCCAAAAATGGCTTAAAAAAGGCTTAGAGAAGTACAAACAAAGGTTAGGTATGGCCAAAACTGGCCACCAGAAGTGTTAGAGGTGTGCAAAAAAACGGGTTAGGAAAGAAAAAGATGGCTCGAAAGGGATTGCAAGTGGTCCAAAATGGCTTAGAAAGAGCCAAAATGAGCTTTAAAATGGTTAGAGGTGACCAAAAAAGGGTTAGAAACGGACAAAAAAGGCTGGAAATGGTTAGAGAAGTGCAAAATGGGCTAGAAAATGGCCAAAAGATGCCTTAAAATGGGTTAGGAGCGAGCAAAAATAGGTTAGAAATAGCCGAAAGTGGCCTGGAACGGGTGAGAACTTGGCAAAGTGGGTTAGAAAAGGAGGAAACAAAGAAGAAAATTGGTTAGAAATTGACAAAATTGTTTAGAAAAGGACAACAATGGCTTAAAACATGCTGAAGGAAGGTGGGCAAAAATGGTTTAGAAAGAGGACAAAACGGCTTGATGAGGGTTGGAGTTGGGCAAAACTGGGTTAGAAATGGCCAAAAAGGGTTTAGGAATGGTTAGGGAAGTGCACAACCGGGTTAGAAACGGCCAGACGTGGCTTGAAGCGGGTTGAAATTGGCTTACAGTGGGTTAGGTATGGCCAAAAATGGCTTAAAAAGGCTTAGAGAAGTACAAACAAAGGTTAGGTATGGCCAAAACTGGCCACCAGAAGTGTTAGAGGTGTGCAAAAACGGGTTAGGAAAGAAAAAGATGGCTCGAAAGGGATTGCAAGTGGTCCAAAATGGCTTAGAAAGAGCCAAAATGAGCTTTAAAATGGTTAGAGGTGACCAAAAAAGGGTTAGAAACGGACAAAAAAAGGCTTGGAAATGGTTAGAGAAGTGCAAAATGGGCTAGAAATGGCCAAAAGAATGCCTTAAAATGGGTTAGGAGCGAGCAAAAATAGGTTAGAAATAGCCGAAAGTGGCCTGGAACGGGTGAGAACTTGGCAAAGTGGGTTAGAAAAGGAGGAAACAAAGAAGAAAATTGGTTAGAAATTGACAAAATTGTTTAGAAAAGGACAACAATGGCTTAAAACATGCTGAAGAGGTGGGCAAAAATGGTTTAGAAAGAGGACAAAACGCTTGATGAGGGTTGGAGTTGGGCAAAACTGGGTTAGAAATGGCCAAAAAGGGTTTAGAAATGGTTAGGGAAGTGCACAACCGGGTTAGAAACGGCCAGACGTGGCTTGAAGCGGGTTGAAAATTGGCTTACAGTGGGTTAGGTATGGCCAAAATGGCTTAAAAAGGCTTAGAGAAGTACAAACAAAGGTTAGGTATGGCCAAAACTGGCCACCAGAAGTGTTAGAGGTGTGCAAAAACGGGTTAGGAAAGAAAAAGATGGCTCGAAAGGGATTGCAAGTGGTCCAAAATGGCTTAGAAAGAGCCAAAATGAGCTTTAAAATGTTAGAGGTGACCAAAAAAGGGTTAGAAAAGGACAAAAAAGGCTTGGAAATGGTTAGAGAAGTGCAAAATGGGCTAGAAATGGCCAAAGATGCCTTAAAATGGGTTAGGAGCGAGCAAAAATAGGTTAGAAATAGCCGAAAGTGGCCTGGAACGGGTGAGAACTTGGCAAAGTGGGTTAGAAAAGGAGGAAACAAAGAAGAAAATTGGTTAGAAATTGACAAAATTGTTTAGAAAAGGACAACAATGGCTTAAAACATGCTGAAGGAGGTGGGCAAAAATGGTTTAGAAAGAGGACAAAACGGCTTGATGAGGGTTGGAGTTGGGCAAAACTGGGTTAGAAATGGCCAAAAAGGGTTTAGAAATGGTTAGGGAAGTGCACAACCGGGTTAGAAACGGCCAGACGTGGCTTGAAGCGGGTTGAAATTGGCTTACGGTGGGTTAGGTATGGCCAAAAATGGCTTAAAAAGGCTTAGAGAAGTACAAACAAAGGTTAGGTATGGCCAAAACTGGCCACCAGAAGTGTTAGAGGTGTGCAAAAACGGGTTAGGAAAGAAAAAGATGGCTCGAAAGGGATTGCAAGTGGTCCAAAATGGCTTAGAAAGAGCCAAAATGAGCTTTAAAATGGTTAGAGGTGACCAAAAAAGGGTTAGAAACGGACAAAAAAGGCTTGGAAATGGTTAGAGAAGTGCAAAATGGGCTAGAAATGGCCAAAAGATGCCTTAAAATGGGTTAGGAGCGAGCAAAAATAGGTTAGAAATAGCCGAAAGTGGCCTGGAACGGGTGAGAACTTGGCAAAGTGGGTTAGAAAAGGAGAAACAAAGAAGAAAATTGGTTAGAAATTGACAAAATTGTTTAGAAAAGGACAACAATGGCTTAAAACATGCTGAAGGAGGTGGGCAAAAATGGTTTAGAAAGAGGACAAAACGGCTTGATGAGGGTTGGAGTTGGGCAAAACTGGGTTAGAAATGGCCAAAAAGGGTTTAGAAATGGTTAGGGAAGTGCACAACCGGGTTAGAAACGGCCAGACGTGGCTTGAAGCGGGTTAAAATTGGCTTACAGTGGGTTAGGTATGGCCAAAAATGGCTTAAAAAGGCTTAGAGAAGTACAAACAAAGGTTAGGTATGGCCAAAACTGGCCACCAGAAGTGTTAGAGGTGTGCAAAAACGGGTTAGGAAGAAAAAGATGGCTCGAAAGGGATTGCAAGTGGTCCAAAATGGCTTAGAAAGAGCCAAAATGAGCTTTAAAATGGTTAGAGGTGACCAAAAAAGGGTTAGAAACGGACAAAAAAGGCTTGGAAATGGTTAGAGAAGTGCAAAATGGGCTAGAAATGGCCAAAGATGCCTTAAAATGGGTTAGGAGCGAGCAAAAATAGGTTAGAAATAGCCGAAAGTGGCCTGGAACGGGTGAGAACTTGGCAAAGTGGGTTAGAAAAGGAGGAAACAAAGAAGAAAATTGGTTAGAAATTGACAAAATTGTTTAGAAAGGACAACAATGGCTTAAAACATGCTGAAGGAAGGTGGGCAAAAATGGTTTAGAAAGAGGACAAAACGGCTTGATGAGGGTTGGAGTTGGGCAAAACTGGGTTAGAAATGGCCAAAAAGGGTTTAGAAATGGTTAGGGAAGTGCACAACCGGGTTAGAAACGGCCAGACGTGGCTTGAAGCGGGTTGAAATTGGCTTACAGTGGGTTAGGTATGGCCAAAAATGGCTTAAAAAGGCTTAGAGAAGTACAAACAAAGGTTAGGTATGGCCAAAACTGGCCACCAGAAGTGTTAGAGGTGTGCAAAAACGGGTTAGGAAAGAAAAAGATGGCTCGAAAGGGATTGCAAGTGGTCCAAAATGGCTTAGAAAGAGCCAAAATGAGCTTTAAAATGGTTAGAGGTGACCAAAAAGGGTTAGAAACGGACAAAAAAGGCTTGGAAATGGTTAGAGAAGTGCAAAATGGGCTAGAAATGGCCAAAGATGCCTTAAAATGGGTTAGGAGCGAGCAAAAATAGGTTAGAAATAGCCGAAAGTGGCCTGGAACGGGTGAGAACTTGGCAAAGTGGGTTAGAAAAGGAGGAAACAACGAAGAAAATTGGTTAGAAATTGACAAAATTGTTTAGAAAAGGACAACAATGGCTTAAAACATGCTGAAGGAAGGTGGGCAAAAATGGTTTAGAAAGAGGACAAAACGGCTTGATGAGGGTTGGAGTTGGGCAAAACTGGGTTAGAAATGGCCAAAAGGGTTTAGAAATGGTTAGGGAAGTGCACAACCGGTTAGAAACGGCCAGACGTGGCTTGAAGCGGGTTGAAATTGGCTTACAGTGGGTTAGGTATGGCCAAAAATGGCTTAAAAAGGCTTAGAGAAGTACAAACAAAGGTTAGGTATGGCCAAAACTGGCCACCAGAAGTGTTAGAGGTGTGCAAAAACGGGTTAGGAATGAAAAGATGGCTCGAAAGGGATTGCAAGTGGTCCAAAATGGCTTAGAAAGAGCCAAAATGAGCTTTAAAATGGTTAGAGGTGACCAAAAAAGGGTTAGAAACGGACAAAAAAGGCTTGGAAATGGTTAGAGAAGTGCAAAATGGGCTAGAAATGGCCAAAAGATGCCTTAAAATGGGTTAGGAGCGAGCAAAAATAGGTTAGAAATAGCCGAAAGTGGCCTGGAACGGGTGAGAACTTGGCAAAGTGGGTTAGAAAAGGAGGAAACAAAGAAGAAAATTGGTTAGAAATTGACAAAATTGTTTAGAAAAGGACAACAATGGCTTAAAACATGCTGAAGGAAGGTGGGCAAAAATGGTTTAGAAAGAGGACAAAACGGCTTGATGAGGGTTGGAGTTGGGCAAAACTGGGTTAGAAATGGCCAAAAAGGGTTTAGAAATGGTTAGGGAAGTGCACAACCGGGTTAGAAACGGCCAGACGTGGCTTGAAGCGGGTTGAAATTGGCTTACAGTGGGTTAGGTATGGCCAAAAATGGCTTAAAAAGGCTTAGAGAAGTACAAACAAAGGTTAGGTATGGCCAAAACTGGCCACCAGAAGTGTTAGAGGTGTGCAAAAACGGGTTAGGAAAGAAAAAGATGGCTCGAAAGGGATTGCAAGTGGTCCAAAATGGCTTAGAAAGAGCCAAAATGAGCTTTAAAATGGTTAGAGGTGACCAAAAAAGGTTAGAAACGGACAAAAAAGGCTTGGAAATGGTTAGAGAAGTGCAAAATGGGCTAGAAATGGCCAAAGATGCCTTAAAATGGGTTAGGAGCGAGCAAAAATAGGTTAGAAATAGCCGAAAGTGGCCTGGAACGGTGAGAACTTGGCAAAGTGGGTTAGAAAAGGAGGAAACAAAGAAGAAAATTGGTTAGAAATTGACAAAATTGTTTAGAAAAAGGACAACAATGGCTTAAAACATGCTGAAGGAAGGTAGGGCAAAAATGGTTTAGAAAGAGGACAAAACGGCTTGATGAGGGTTGGAGTTGGGCAAAACTGGGTTAGAAATGGCCAAAAAGGGTTTAGAAATGGTTAGGGAAGTGCACAACCGGGTTAGAAACGGCCAGACGTGGCTTGAAGCGGGTTGAAATTGGCTTACAGTGGGTTAGGTATGGCCAAAAATGGCTTAAAAAAGGCTTAGAGAAGTACAAACAAAGGTTAGGTATGGCCAAAACTGGCCACCAGAAGTGTTTAGAGGTGTGCAAAAAACGGGTTAGGAAAGAAAAAGATGGCTCGAAAGGGATTGCAAGTGGTCCAAAATGGCTTAGGAAAGAGCCAAAAATGAGCTTTAAAATGGTTAGAGGTGACCAAAAAAAGGGTTAGAAATGGACAAAAAAGGCTTGGAAATGCTTAGAGAAGTGCAAATGGGCTAGAAATGGCCAAAAGATGCCTTAAAATGGGTTAGGAGCGAGCAAAAATAGGTTAGAAATAGCCGAAAGTGGCCTGGAACGGGTGAGAACTTGGCAAAGTGGGTTAGAAAAGGAGGAAACACGAAGAAAATTGGTTAGAAATTGACAAAATTGTTTAGAAAAGGACAACAATGGCTTAAAAACATGCTGAAGGAAGGTGGGGCAAAAAATGGTTTAGAAAGAGGACAAAACGGCTTGATGAGGTTGGAGTTGGGCAAAACTGGGTTAGAAATGGCCAAAAAAGGGTTTAGAAATGGTTAGGGAAGTGCACAAGCCGGGTTAGAAACGGCCAGACGTGGCTTGAAGCGGGTTGAAATTGGCTTACAGTGGGTTAGGTATGGCCAAAAATGGCTTAAAAAGGCTTAGAGAAGTACAACAAAGGTTAGGTATGGCCAAAACTGGCCACCAGAAGTGTTAGAGGTGTGCAAAAACCGGGTTAGGAAAGAGAAAAAGATGGCTCGAAAGGGATTGCAAGTGGTCCAAAATGGCTTAGAAAGAGCCAAAATGAGCTTTAAAATGGTTAGAGGTGACCAAAAAAGGGTTAGAAAACGGACAAAAAAGGCTTGGAAATGCGTAGAGAAGTGCAAAATGGGCTAGAAATGGCCAAAAGATGCCTTAAAATGGGTTAGGAGCGAGCAAAAATAGGTTAGAAATAGCCGAAAGTGGCCTGGAACGGGTGAGAACTTGGCAAAGTGGGTTAGAAAAGGAGGAAACAAAGAAGAAAATTGGTTAGAAATTGACAAAATTGTTTAGAAAGGCGACAACAATGGCTTAAAACAATGCTGAAGGAAGGTGGGCAAAAAATGGTTTAGAAAGAGGACAAAACGGCTTGATGAGGGTTGGAGTTGGGCAAAACTGGTTAGAAATGGCCAAAAAGGGTTTAGAAATGGTTAGGGAAGTGCACAACCGGGTTAGAAACGGCCAGACGTGGCTTGAAGCGGGTTGAAATTGGCTTACAGTGGGTTAGGTATGGCCAAAAATGGCTTAAAAAGGCTTAGAGAAGTACAAACAAAGGTTAGGTATAGGCCAAAAACTGGCCACCAGAAGTGTTAGAGGTGTGCAAAAAACGGGTTAGGAAGAGAAAAAGATGGCTCGAAAGGGATTGCAAGTGGTCCAAAATGGCTTAGAAAGAGCCAAAATGAGCTTTAAAAAATGGTTAGAGGTGACCAAAAAAGGTTAGAAACGGACAAAAAGGCTTGGAAATGCTTAGAGAAGTGCAAAATGGGCTAGAAATGGCCCAAAGATGCCTTAAATGGGTTAGGAGCGAGCAAAAATAGGTTAGAAAATAGCCGAAAGTGGCCTGGAACGGGTGAGAACTTGGCAAAGTGGGTTAGAAAAGGGAGGAACAAAGAAGAAAAATTGGTTAGAACATTGGACAAAATTGTTTAGAAAAGGACAACAATGGCTTAAAACATGCTGAAGGAAGGTGGGCAAAAATGGGTTTAGAAAGAGGACAAAACGGCTTTGATGAGGGTTGGAGTTGGGCAAAACTGGGTAGAAATGGCCAAAAAGGGTTTAGAAATGGTTAGGGAATTGCACAACCGGGTTAGAAACGGCCAGACGTGGCTTGAAGCGGGTTGAAATTGGCTTACAGTGGGTTAGGTATGGCCAAAAATGGGCTTAAAAAGGCTTAGAGAAGTAACAAACAAAGGTTAGGTATGCCAAAACTGGCCACCAGAAGTGTTAGAGGTGTGCAAAAACGGGTTAGGAAAGAAAAAGATGGCTCGAAAGGGATTGCAAGTGGTCCAAAAATGGTTTAGAAAGAGCCAAAATGAGCTTTAAAATGGTTAGAGGTGACCAAAAAAGGGTTAGAAAACGGACAAAAAAGGCTTGGAAATGTTAGAGAAGTGCGAAATGGGCTAGAAATGGCCAAAAGATGCCTTAAAATGGGTTAGGAGCGAGCAAAAATAGGTTAGAAATAGCCGAAAGTGGCCTGGAACGGGTGAGAACTTGGCAAAGTGGGTTAGAAAAGGAGGAAACAAAGAAGAAATTGGTTAGAAATTGACAAAATTGTTTAGAAAAGGACAACAATGGCTTAAAAACATGCTGAAGGAAGGTGGGCAAAAATGGTTTAGAAAGAGGACAAAACGGCTTGATGAGGGTTGGAGTTGGGCAAAACTGGGTTAGAAATGGCCAAAAAGGTTTAGAAATGGTTAGGGAAGTGCACAACCGGGTTAGAAACGGCCAGACGTGGCTTGAAGCGGGTTGAAATTGGCTTACAGTGGGTTAGGTATGGCCAAAAAATGGCTTAAAAAGGCTTAGAGAAGTACAAACAAAGGTTAGGTATGGCCAAAACTGGCCACCAGAAGTGTTAGAGGTGTGCAAAAACGGGTTAGGAAAGAAAAAGATGGCTCGAAAGGGATTGCAAGTGGTCCAAAATGGCTTAGAAAGAGCCAAAATGAGCTTTAAAATGGTTAGAGGTGACCAAAAAAGGGTTAGAAACGGACAAAAAAGGCTTGGAATGGTTAGAGAAGTGCGAAATGGGCTAGAAATGGCAAAAGATGCCTTAAAATGGGTTAGGAGCGAGCAAAAATAGGTTAGAAATAGCCGAAAGTGGCCTGGAACGGGTGAGAACTTGGCAAAGTGGGTTAGAAAAGGAGGAAACAAAGAAGAAAATTGGTTAGAAATTGACAAAATTGTTTAGAAAAGGACAACAAATGGCTTAAAAACATGCTGAAGGAAGGTGGGCAAAAATGGTTTAGAAAGAGGACAAAACGGCTTGATGAGGGTTGGAGTTGGGCAAAACTGGGTTAGAAATGGCCAAAAAGGGTTAGAAATGGTTAGGGAAGTGCACAACCGGGTTAGAAACGGCCAGACGTGGCTTGAAGCGGGTTGAAATTGGCTTACAGTGGGTTAGGTATGGCCAAAAATGGCTTAAAAAGGCTTAGAGAAGTGCAAAACAAAGGTTAGGTATGGCCAAAACTGGCCACCAGAAGTGTTAGAGGTGTGCAAAAAACGGGTTAGGAAAGAAAAAGATGGCTCGAAAGGGATTGCAAGTGGTCCAAAATGGCTTAGAAAGAGCCAAAATGAGCTTTAAAATGGTTAGAGGTGACCAAAAAAGAAAGGGTTAGAAACGGACAAAAAAGGCTTGGAAATGGTTAGAGAAGTGCAAAATGGGCTAGAATGGCCAAAAGATGCCTTAAAATGGGTTAGGAGCGAGCAAAAATAGGTTAGAAATAGCCGAAAGTGGCCTGGAACGGGTGAGAACTTGGCAAAGTGGGTTAGAAAAGGAGGAAACAAAGAAGAAAATTGGTTAGAAATTGACAAAATTGTTTAGAAAAGGACAACAATGGCTTAAAACATGCTGAAGGAGGTGGGCAAAAATGGTTTAGAAAGAGGACAAAACGGCTTGATGAGGGTTGGAGTTGGGCAAAACTGGGTTAGAAATGGCCAAAAAGGGTTTAGAAATGGTTAGGGAAGTGCACAACCGGGTTAGAAACGGCCAGACGTGGCTTGAAGCGGGTTGAAATTGGGCTTACAGTGGGTTAGGTATGGCCAAAAATGGCTTAAAAAAGGCTTAGAGAAGGACAAACAAAGGTTAGGTATTGCCAAAACTGGCCACCAGAAGTGTTAGAGGTGTGCAAAAACGGGTTAGGAAAGAAAAAGATGGCTCGAAAGGGATTGCAAGTGGTCCAAAATGGCTTAGAAAGAGCCAAAATGAGCTTTAAAAATGGTTAGAGGTGACCAAAAAAGGGTTAGAAACGGACAAAAAAAGGCTTGGAAATGGTTAGAGAAGTGCGAAAATGGGCTAGAAATGGCCAAAAGATGCCTTAAAATGGGTTAGGAGCGAGCAAAAATAGGTTAGAAATAGCCGAAAGTGGCCTGGAACGGGTGAGAACTTGGCAAAGTGGGTTAGAAAAGGAGGAAACAAAGAAGAAAATTGGTTAGAAATTGACAAAATTGTTTAGAAAAAGGACAACAATGCTTAAACATGCTGAAGGAAGGTGGGCAAAAAATGGTTAGAAAGAGGACAAAACGGCTTGATGAGGGTTGAGTTGGGCAAAAACTGGGTTAGAAATGGCCAAAAAGGGTTTAGAAATGGTTAGGGAAGTGCACAACCGGGTTAGAAACGGCCAGACGTGGCTTGAAGCGGGTTGAAATTGGCTTACAGTGGGTTAGGTATGGCCAAAAATGGCTTAAAAAAGGCTTAGAGAAGTACAAACAAAGGTTAGGTATGGCCAAAACTGGCCACCAGAAGTGTTAGAGGTGTGCAAAAACGGGTTAGGAAAGAAAAAGATGGCTCGAAAGGGATTGCAAGTGGTCAAAATGGCTTAGAAAGAGCCAAAAATGAGCTTTAAAATGGTTAGAGGTGACCAAAAAAGGGTTAGAAACGGACAAAAAAAGGCTTGGAAATGCTTAGAGAAGTGCAAATGGGCTAGAAATGGCCAAAAGATGCCTTAAAATGGGTTAGGAGCGAGCAAAAATAGGTTAGAAATAGCCGAAGTGGCCTGGAACGGGTGAGAACTTGGCAAAGTGGGTTAGAAAAGGAGGAAACAAAGAAGAAAATTGGTTAGAAATTGACAAAATTGTTTAGAAAAGGACAACAATGGCTTAAAACATGCTGAAGGAAGGTGGGCAAAAATGGTTTAGAAAGAGGACAAAACGGCTTGATGAGGGTTGGAGTTGGGCAAAACTGGGTTAGAAAATGGCCAAAAAAGGGTTAGAAATGGTTAGGGAAGTGCACAACCGGGTTAGAAACGGCCAGACGTGGCTTGAAGCGGGTTGAAATTGCTTACAGTGGGTTAGGTATGGCCAAAAAGGGGCTTAAAAAGGCTTAGAGAAGTACAAACAAAGGTTAGGTATGGCCGAAAACTGGCCACCAGAAGTGTTTAGAGGTGTGCAAAAACGGGTTAGGAAAGAAAAAAGATGGCTCGAAAGGGATTGCAAGTGGTCCAAAATGGCTTAGAAAGAGCCAAAATGAGCTTTAAAATGGTTAGAGGTGACCAAAAAAGGGTTAGAAACGGACAAAAAAGGCTTGAAATGGTTAGAGAAGTGCAAAATGGCTAGAAATGGCCAAAAGATGCCTTAAAATGGGTTAGGAGCGAGCAAAAATAGGTTAGAAATAGCACGAAAGTGGCCTGGAACGGGTGCGAACTTGGCAAAGTGGGTTAGAAAAGGAGGAAACAAAGAAGAAAATTGGTTAGAAATTGACAAAATTGTTTAGAAAAGGACAACAATGGCTTAAAACATGCTGAAGGAAGTTTGGCAAAAATGGTTTAGAAAGAGGACAAAACGGCTTGATGAGGGTTGGAGTTGGGCAAAACTGGGTTAGAAATGGCCAAAAAGGGTTTAGAAATGGTTAGGGAAGTGCACAACCGGGTTAGAAACGGCCAGACGTGGCTTGAAGCGGGTTGAAATTGGCTTACAGTGGGTTAGGTATGGCCAAAAATGGCTTAAAAAGGCTTAGAGAAGTACAAACAAAGGTTAGGTATGGCCAAAAACTGGCCACCAGAAGTGTTAGAGGGTGTGCAAAAACGGGTTAGGAAAGAAAAAGATGGCTCGAAAGGGATTGCAAAGTGGTCCAAAATGGCTTAGAAAGAGCAAAATGAGCTTTAAAATGGTTAGAGGTGACCAAAAAAAAGGGTTAGAAACGGACAAAAAAGGCTTGGAAATGGTTAGAGAAGTGCAAAATGGGCTAGAAATGGCCAAAAGATGCCTTAAAATGGGTTAGGAGCGAGCAAAAATAGGTTAGAAATAGCCGAAAGTGGCCTGGAACGGGTGAGAACTTGGCAAAGTGGGTTAGAAAAGGAGGAAACAAAGAAGAAAATTGGTTAGAAATTGACAAAATTGTTTAGAAAAGGACAACAATGGCTTAAAACATGCTGAAGGAAGGTGGGCAAAAATGGTTTAGAAAGAGGACAAAACGGCTTGATGAGGGTTGGAGTTGGGCAAAACTGGGTTAGAAATGGCCAAAAAGGGTTTAGAAATGGTTAGGGAAGTGCACAACCGGGTTAGAAACGGCCAGACGTGGCTTGAAGCGGGTTGAAATTGGCTTACAGTGGGTTAGGTATGGCCAAAAATGGCTTAAAAAGGCTTAGAGAAGTACAAACAAAGGTTAGGTATGGCCAAAACTGGCCACCAGAAGTGTTAGAGGTGTGCAAAAACGGGTTAGGAAAGAAAAAGATGGCTCGAAAGGGATTGCAAGTGGTCCAAAATGGCTTAGAAAGAGCCAAAATGAGCTTTAAAATGGTTAGAGGTGACCAAAAAAGGGTTAGAAACGGACAAAAAAGGCTTGGAAATGGTTAGAGAAGTGCAAAATGGGCTAGAAATGGCCAAAAGATGCCTTAAAATGGGTTAGGAGCGAGCAAAAATAGGTTAGAAATAGCCGAAAGTGGCCTGGAACGGGTGAGAACTTGGCAAAGTGGGTTAGAAAAGGAGGAAACAACGAAGAAAATTGGTTAGAAATTGACAAAATTGTTTAGAAAAGGACAACAATGGCTTAAAACATGCTGAAGGAAGGTGGCAAAAATGGTTTAGAAAGAGGACAAAACGGCTTGATGAGGGTTGGAGTTGGGCAAAACTGGGTTAGAAATGGCCAAAAAGGGTTTAGAAATGGTTAGGGAAGTGCACAACCGGGTTAGAAACGGCCAGACGTGGCCTGAAGCGGGTTAAAATTGGCTTACAGTGGGTTAGGTATGGCCAAAAATGGCTTAAAAAGGCTTAGAGAAGTACAAACAAAGGTTAGGTATGGCCAAAACTGGCCACCAGAAGTGTTAGAGGTGTGCAAAAACGGGTTAGGAAAGAAAAAGATGGCTCGAAAGGGATTGCAAGTGGTCCAAAATGGCTTAGAAAGAGCCAAAATGAGCTTTAAAATGGTTAGAGGTGACCAAAAAAGGGTTAGAAACGGACAAAAAAGGCTTGGAAATGGTTAGAGAAGTGCAAAATGGGCTAGAAATGGCCAAAAGATGCCTTAAAATGGGTTAGGAGCGAGCAAAAATAGGTTAGAAATAGCCGAAAGTGGCCTGGAACGGGTGAGAACTTGGCAAAGTGGGTTAGAAAAGGAGGAAACAAAGAAGAAAATTGGTTAGAAATTGACAAAATTGTTTAGAAAAGGACAACAATGGCTTAAAACATGCTGAAGGAAGGTGGGCAAAAATGGTTTAGAAAGAGGACAAAACGGCTTGATGAGGGTTGGAGTTGGGCAAACTGGGTTAGAAATGGCCAAAAAGGGTTTAGAAATGGTTAGGGAAGTGCACAACCGGGTTAGAAACGGCCAGACGTGGCTTGAAGCGGGTTAAAATTGGCTTACAGTGGGTTAGGTATGGCCAAAAATGGCTTAAAAAGGCTTAGAGAAGTACAAACAAAGGTTAGGTATGGCCAAAACTGGCCACCAGAAGTGTTAGAGGTGTGCAAAAACGGGTTAGGAAAGAAAAAGATGGCTCGAAAGGGATTGCAAGTGGTCCAAAATGGCTTAGAAAGAGCCAAAATGAGCTTTAAAATGGTTAGAGGTGACCAAAAAAGGGTTAGAAACGGACAAAAAAGGCTTGGAAATGGTTAGAGAAGTGCAAAATGGGCTAGAAATGGCCAAAAGATGCCTTAAAATGGGTTAGGAGCGAGCAAAAATAGGTTAGAAATAGCCGAAAGTGGCCTGGAACGGGTGAGAACTTGGCAAAGTGGGTTAGAAAAGGAGGAAACAAAGAAGAAATTGGTTAGAAATTGACAAAATTGTTAGAAAAGGACAACAATGGCTTAAAACATGCTGAAGGAAGGTGGGCAAAAATGGTTTAGAAAGAGGACAAAACGGCTTGATGAGGGTTGGAGTTGGGCAAAACTGGGTTAGAAATGGCCAAAAAGGGTTTAGAAATGGTTAGGGAAGTGCACAACCGGGTTAGAAACGGCCAGACGTGGCTTGAAGCGGGTTGAAATTGGCTTACAGTGGGTTAGGTATGGCCAAAAATGGCTTAAAAAGGCTTAGAGAAGTACAAACAAAGGTTAGGTATGGCCAAAACTGGCCACCAGAAGTGTTAGAGGTGTGCAAAAACGGGTTAGGAAAGAAAAAGATGGCTCGAAAGGGATTGCAAGTGGTCCAAAATGGCTTAGAAAGAGCCAAAATGAGCTTTAAAATGGTTAGAGGTGACCAAAAAAGGGTTAGAAACGGACAAAAAAGGCTTGGAAATGGTTAGAGAAGTGCAAAATGGGCTAGAAATGGCCAAAGATGCCTTAAAATGGGTTAGGAGCGAGCAAAAATAGGTTAGAAATAGCCGAAAGTGGCCTGGAACGGGTGAGAACTTGGCAAAGTGGGTTAGAAAAGGAGGAAACAAAGAAGAAAATTGGTTAGAAATTGACAAAATTGTTTAGAAAAGGACAACAATGGCTTAAAACATGCTGAAGGTGGGCAAAAATGGTTTAGAAAGAGGACAAAACGGCTTGATGAGGGTTGGAGTTGGGCAAAACTGGGTTAGAAATGGCCAAAAAGGGTTTAGGAATGGTTAGGGAAGTGCACAACCGGGTTAGAAACGGCCAGACGTGGCTTGAAGCGGGTTGAAATTGGCTTACAGTGGGTTAGGTATGGCCAAAAATGGCTTAAAAAGGCTTAGAGAAGTACAAACAAAGGTTAGGTATGGCCAAAACTGGCCACCAGAAGTGTTAGAGGTGTGCAAAAACGGGTTAGGAAAGAAAAAGATGGCTCGAAAGGGATTGCAAGTGGTCCAAAATGGCTTAGAAAGAGCCAAAATGAGCTTTAAAATGGTTAGAGGTGACCAAAAAAGGTTAGAAACGGACAAAAAAGGCTTGGAAATGGTTAGAGAAGTGCAAAATGGGCTAGAAATGGCCAAAAGATGCCTTAAAATGGGTTAGGAGCGAGCAAAAATAGGTTAGAAATAGCCGAAAGTGGCCTGGAACGGGTGAGAACTTGGCAAAGTGGGTTAGAAAAGGAGGAAACAAAGAAGAAAATTGGTTAGAAATTGACAAAATTGTTTAGAAAAGGACAACAATGGCTTAAAACATGCTGAAGGTGGGCAAAAATGGTTTAGAAAGAGGACAAAACGGCTTGATGAGGGTTGGAGTTGGGCAAAACTGGGTTAGAAATGGCCAAAAGGGTTTAGAAATGGTTAGGGAAGTGCACAACCGGGTTAGAAACGGCCAGACGTGGCCTGAAGCGGGTTAAAATTGGCTTACAGTGGGTTAGGTATGGCCAAAAATGGCTTAAAAAGGCTTAGAGAAGTACAAACAAAGGTTAGGTATGGCCAAAACTGGCCACCAGAAGTGTTAGAGGTGTGCAAAAACGGGTTAGGAAAGAAAAAGATGGCTCGAAAGGGATTGCAAGTGGTCCAAATGGCTTAGAAAGAGCCAAAATGAGCTTTAAAATGGTTAGAGGTGACCAAAAAAGGGTTAGAAACGGACAAAAAAGGCTTGGAAATGGTTAGAGAAGTGCAAAATGGGCTAGAAATGGCCAAAGATGCCTTAAAATGGGTTAGGAGCGAGCAAAAATAGGTTAGAAATAGCCGAAAGTGGCCTGGAACGGGTGAGAACTTGGCAAAGTGGGTTAGAAAAGGAGGAAACAAAGAAGAAAATTGTTAGAAATTGACAAAATTGTTTAGAAAAGGACAACAATGGCTTAAAACATGCTGAAGGTGGGCAAAAATGGTTTAGAAAGAGGACAAAACGGCTTGATGAGGGTTGGAGTTGGGCAAAACTGGGTTAGAAATGGCCAAAAAGGGTTTAGAAATGGTTAGGGAAGTGCACAACCGGGTTAGAAACGGCCAGACGTGGCTTGAAGCGGGTTGAAATTGGCTTACAGTGGGTTAGGTATGGCCAAAAATGGCTTAAAAAGGCTTAGAGAAGTACAAACAAAGGTTAGGTATGGCCAAAACTGGCCACCAGAAGTGTTAGAGGTGTGCAAAAACGGGTTAGGAAAGAAAAAGATGGCTCGAAAGGGATTGCAAGTGGTCCAAAATGGCTTAGAAAGAGCCAAAATGAGCTTTAAAATGGTTAGAGGTGACCAAAAAAGGGTTAGAAACGGACAAAAAAGGCTTGGAAATGGTTAGAGAAGTGCAAAATGGGCTAGAAATGGCCAAAAGATGCCTTAAAATGGGTTAGGAGCGAGCAAAATAGGTTAGAAATAGCCGAAAGTGGCCTGGAACGGGTGAGAACTTGGCAAAGTGGGTTAGAAAAGGAGGAAACAAAGAAGAAAATTGGTTAGAAATTGACAAAATTGTTTAGAAAAGGACAACAATGGCTTAAAACATGCTGAAGGAAGGTGGGCAAAAATGGTTTAGAAAGAGGACAAAACGGCTTGATGAGGGTTGGAGTTGGGCAAAACTGGTTAGAAATGGCCAAAAAGGGTTTAGAAATGGTTAGGGAAGTGCACAACCGGGTTAGAAACGGCCAGACGTGGCTTGAAGCGGGTTAAATTGGCTTACAGTGGGTTAGGTATGGCCAAAAATGGCTTAAAAAGGCTTAGAGAAGTACAAACAAAGGTTAGGTATGGCCAAAACTGGCCACCAGAAGTGTTAGAGGTGTGCAAAAACGGGTTAGGAAAGAAAAGATGGCTCGAAAGGGATTGCAAGTGGTCCAAAATGGCTTAGAAAGAGCCAAAATGAGCTTTAAAATGGTTAGAGGTGACCAAAAAGGGTTAGAAACGGACAAAAAAGGCTTGGAAATGGTTAGAGAAGTGCGAAATGGGCTAGAAATGGCCAAAAGATGCCTTAAAATGGGTTAGGAGCGAGCAAAAATAGGTTAGAAATAGCCGAAAGTGGCCTGGAACGGGTGAGAACTTGGCAAAGTGGGTTAGAAAAGGAGGAAACAAAGAAGAAAACTGGTTAGAAATTGACAAAATTGTTTAGAAAAGGACAACAATGGCTTAAAACATGCTGAAGGAAGGTGGGCAAAAATGGTTTAGAAAGAGGACAAAACGGCTTGATGAGGGTTGGAGTTGGGCAAAACTGGGTTAGAAATGGCCAAAAAGGGTTTAGAAATGGTTAGGGAAGTGCACAACCGGGTTAGAAACGGCCAGACGTGGCTTGAAGCGGGTTGAAATTGGCTTACAGTGGGTTAGGTATGGCCAAAAATGGCTTAAAAAGGCTTAGAGAAGTACAAACAAAGGTTAGGTATGGCCAAAACTGGCCACCAGAAGTGTTAGAGGTGTGCAAAAACGGGTTAGGAAAGAAAAAGATGGCTCGAAAGGGATTGCAAGTGGTCCAAAATGGCTTAGAAAGAGCCAAAATGAGCTTTAAAATGGTTAGAGGTGACCAAAAAAGGGTTAGAAACGGACAAAAAAGGCTTGGAAATGGTTAGAGAAGTGCAAAATGGGCTAGAAATGGCCAAAAGATGCCTTAAAATGGGTTAGGAGCGAGCAAAAATAGGTTAGAAATAGCCGAAAGTGGCCTGGAACGGGTGAGAACTTGGCAAAGTGGGTTAGAAAAGGAGGAAACAAAGAAGAAAATTGGTTAGAAATTGACAAAATTGTTTAGAAAAGGACAACAATGGCTTAAAACATGCTGAAGGAAGGTGGGCAAAAATGGTTTAGAAAGAGGACAAAACGGCTTGATGAGGGTTGGAGTTGGGCAAAACTGGGTTAGAAATGGCCAAAATGAGCTTTAGAAATGGTTAGGGAAGTGCACAACCGGGTTAGAAACGGCCAGACGTGGCTTGAAGCGGGTTGAAATTGGCTTACAGTGGGTTAGGTATGGCCAAATATGGCTTAAAAAGGCTTAGAGAAGTACAAACAAAGGTTAGGTATGGCCAAAACTGGCCACCAGAAGTGTTAGAGGTGTGCAAAAACGGGTTAGGAAAGAAAAAGATGGCTCGAAAGGGATTGCAAGTGGTCCAAAATGGCTTAGAAAGAGCCAAAATGAGCTTTAAAATGGTTAGAGGTGACCAAAAAAGGGTTAGAAACGGACAAAAAAGGCTTGGAAATGGTTAGAGAAGTGCAAAATGGGCTAGAAATGGCCAAAGATGCCTTAAAATGGGTTAGGAGCGAGCAAAAATAGGTTAGAAATAGCCGAAAGTGGCCTGGAACGGGTGAGAACTTGGCAAAGTGGGTTAGAAAAGGAGGAAACAAAGAAGAAAATTGGTTAGAAATTGACAAAATTGTTTAGAAAAGGACAACAATGGCTTAAAACATGCTGAAGGAAGGTGGGCAAAAATGGTTTAGAAAGAGGACAAAACGGCTTGATGAGGGTTGGAGTTGGGCAAAACTGGGTTAGAAATGGCCAAAAAGGGAGAAATGGTTAGGGAAGTGCACAACCGGGTTAGAAACGGCCAGACGTGGCTTGAAGCGGGTTGAAATTGGCTTACAGTGGGTTAGGTATGGCCAAAAATGGCTTAAAAAGGCTTAGAGAAGTACAAACAAAGGTTAGGTATGGCCAAAACTGGCCACCAGAAGTGTTAGAGGTGTGCAAAAACGGGTTAGGAAAGAAAAAGATGGCTCGAAGGGATTGCAAGTGGTCCAAAATGGCTTAGAAAGAGCCAAAATGAGCTTTAAAATGGTTAGAGGTGACCAAAAAAGGTTAGAAACGGACAAAAAAGGCTTGGAAATGGTTAGAGAAGTGCAAAATGGGCTAGAAATGGCCAAAAGATGCCTTAAAATGGGTTAGGAGCGAGCAAAAATAGGTTAGAAATAGCCGAAAGTGGCCTGGAACGGGTGAGAACTTGGCAAAGTGGGTTAGAAAAGGAGGAAACAAGAAGAAAATTGGTTAGAAATTGACAAAATTGTTTAGAAAAGGACAACAATGGCTTAAAACATGCTGAAGGAAGGTGGGCAAAAATGGTTTAGAAAGAGGACAAAACGGCTTGATGAGGGTTGGATTTGGGCAAAACTGGGTTAGAAATGGCCAAAAAGGGTTTAGAAATGGTTAGGGAAGTGCACAACCGGGTTAGAAACGGCCAGACGTGGCTTGAAGCGGGTTGAAATTGGCTTACAGTGGTTAGGTATGGCCAAAAATGGCTTAAAAAGGCTTAGAGAAGTACAAACAAAGTTAGGTATGGCCAAAACTGGCCACCAGAAGTGTTAGAGGTGTGCAAAAACGGGTTAGGAAAGAAAAAGATGGCTCGAAAGGGATTGCAAGTGGTCCAAAATGGCTTAGAAAGAGCCAAAATGAGCTTTAAAATGGTTAGAGGTGACCAAAAAGGGTTAGAAACGGACAAAAAAGGCTTGGAAATGGTTAGAGAAGTGCAAAATGGGCTAGAAATGGCCAAAAGATGCCTTAAAATGGGTTAGGAGCGAGCAAAAATAGGTTAGAAATAGCCGAAAGTGGCCTGGAACGGGTGAGAACTTGGCAAAGTGGGTTAGAAAAGGAGGAAACAAAGAAGAAAATTGGTTAGAAATTGACAAAATTGTTTAGAAAAGGACAACAATGGCTTAAAACATGCTGAAGGAAGGTGGCAAAAATGGTTTAGAAAGAGGACAAAACGGCTTGATGAGGGTTGGAGTTGGGCAAAACTGGGTTAGAAATGGCCAAAAAGGGTTTAGAAATGGTTAGGGAAGTGCACAACCGGTTAGAAACGGCCAGACGTGGCTTGAAGCGGGTTGAAATTGGCTTACAGTGGGTTAGGTATGGCCAAAAATGGCTTAAAAAGGCTTAGAGAAGTACAAACAAAGGTTAGGTATGGCCAAAACTGGCCACCAGAAGTGTTAGAGGTGTGCAAAAACGGGTTAGGAAAGAAAAAGATGGCTCGAAAGGGATTGCAAGTGGTCCAAAATGGCTTAGAAAGAGCCAAAATGAGCTTTAAAATGGTTAGAGGTGACCAAAAAAGGGTTAGAAACGGACAAAAAAGGCTTGGAAATGGTTAGAGAAGTGCAAAATGGGCTAGAAATGGCCAAAGATGCCTTAAAATGGGTTAGGAGCGAGCAAAAATAGGTTAGAAATAGCCGAAAGTGGCCTGGAACGGGTGAGAACTTGGCAAAGTGGGTTAGAAAAGGAGGAAACAAAGAAGAAAATTGGTTAGAAATTGACAAAATTGTTTAGAAAAGGACAACAATGGCTTAAAACATGCTGAGGAGGTGGGCAAAAATGGTTTAGAAAGAGGACAAAACGGCTTGATGAGGGTTGGAGTTGGGCAAAACTGGGTTAGAAATGGCCAAAAAGGGTTTAGAAATGGTTAGGGAAGTGCACAACCGGGTTAGAAACGGCCAGACGTGGCTTGAAGCGGGTTGAAATTGGCTTACAGTGGGTTAGGTATGGCCAAAAATGGCTTAAAAAGGCTTAGAGAAGTACAAACAAAGGTTAGGTATGGCCAAAACTGGCCACCAGAAGTGTTAGAGGTGTGCAAAAACGGGTTAGGAAAGAAAAAGATGGCTCGAAAGGGATTGCAAGTGGTCCAAAATGGCTTAGAAAGAGCCAAAATGAGCTTTAAAATGGTTAGAGGTGACCAAAAAAGGGTTAGAAACGGACAAAAAAGGCTTGGAAATGGTTAGAGAAGTGCAAAATGGGCTAGAAATGGCCAAAGATGCCTTAAAATGGGTTAGGAGCGAGCAAAAATAGGTTAGAAATAGCCGAAAGTGGCCTGGAACGGGTGAGAACTTGGCAAAGTGGGTTAGAAAAGGAGGAAACAAAGAAGAAAATTGGTTAGAAATTGACAAAATTGTTTAGAAAAGGACAACAATGGCTTAAAACATGCTGAGGAGGTGGGCAAAAATGGTTTAGAAAGAGGACAAAACGGCTTGATGAGGGTTGAGTTGGGCAAAACTGGGTTAGAAATGGCCAAAAAGGGTTTAGAATGGTTAGGGAAGTGCACAACCGGGTTAGAAACGGCCAGACGTGGCTTGAAGCGGGTTGAAATTGGCTTACAGTGGGTTAGGTATGGCCAAAAATGGCTTAAAAAGGCTTAGAGAAGTACAAACAAAGGTTAGGTATGGCCAAAACTGGCCACCAGAAGTGTTAGAGGTGTGCAAAAACGGGTTAGGAAAGAAAAGATGGCTCGAAAGGGATTGCAAGTGGTCCAAAATGGCTTAGAAAGAGCCAAAATGAGCTTTAAAATGGTTAGAGGTGACCAAAAAAGGGTTAGAAACGGACAAAAAAGGCTTGGAAATGGTTAGAGAAGTGCAAAATGGGCTAGAAATGGCCAAAGATGCCTTAAAATGGGTTAGGAGCGAGCAAAAATAGGTTAGAAATAGCCGAAAGTGGCCTGGAACGGGTGAGAACTTGGCAAAGTGGGTTAGAAAAGGAGGAAACAAAGAAGAAAATTGGTTAGAAATTGACAAAATTGTTTAGAAAAGGACAACAATGGCTTAAACATGCTGAAGGAAGGTGGGCAAAAATGGTTAGAAAGAGGACAAAACGGCTTGATGAGGGTTGGAGTTGGGCAAAACTGGGTTAGAAATGGCCAAAAAGGGTTTAGAAATGGTTAGGGAAGTGCACAACCGGGTTAGAAACGGCCAGACGTGGCTTGAAGCGGGTTAAAATTGGCTTACAGTGGGTTTAGGTAATGGCCAAAAATGGCTTAAAAAAGGCTTAGAGAAGTACAAACAAAGGTTAGGTATGGCCAAAACTGGCCACCAGAAGTGTTAGAGGTGTGCAAAAAACGGGTTAGGAAAGAAAAAGATGGCTCGAAAGGGATTGCAAGTGGTCCAAAATGGCTTAGAAAGAGCCAAAATGAGCTTTAAAATGGTTAGAGGTGACCAAAAAAAGGGTTAGAAACGGACAAAAAAGGCTTGGAAATGGTTAGAGAAGTGCGAAATGGGCTAGAAATGGCCAAAGATGCCTTAAAATGGGTTAGGAGCGAGCAAAAATAGGTTAGAAATAGCCGAAAGTGGCCTGGAACGGGTGAGAACTTGGCAAGTGGGTTAGAAAAGGGAGGAAAACAAAAGAAGAAAATTGGTAGAAATTGACAAAATTGTTTAGAAAAGGACACAATGGCTTAAAACATGCTGAAGGGAAGGTGGGCAAAAAATGGTTTAGAAAGAGGACAAAACGGCTTGATGAGGGTTGGAGTTGGGCAAAAACTGGGTTAGAAATGGCCAAAAAGGGTTTAGAAATGGTTAGGGAAGTGCACAACCGGGTTAGAAACGGCCAGACGTGGCTTGAAAGCGGGTTGAAAATTGCTTACAGTGGGTTAGGTATGGCCAAAAAATGGCTGAAAAAGGCTTAGAGAAGTACAAACAAAGGTTAGGTATGGCCAAAACTGGCCACCAGAAGTGTTAGAGGTGTGCAAAAAACGGGTTAGGAAAGAAAAAGATCGGCTCGAAAGGGATTGCAAGTGGTCCAAAATGGCTTAGAAAAGAGCCAAAATGAGCTTTAAAATGGTTAGAGGTGACCAAAAAAGGGTTAGAATCGGACAAAAAAAGGCTTGGAAATGGTTAGAGAAGTGCGAAATGGGCTAGAAATTGGCCAAAGATTGCCTTAAAATGGGTTAGGAGCGAGCAAAAATAGGTTAGAAATAGCCGAAAGTGGCCTGGAACGGGTGAGAACTTGGCAAAGTGGGTTAGAAAAAGGAGGAAACAAAGAAGAAAATTGGTTAGAAATTGACAAAAATTGTTTAGAAAAAGGACAACAATGGCTTGAAAACATGCTGAAGTAAGGTGGGCAAAAATGGTTTAGAGAAGAGGACAAAACGGCTTGATGAGGGTTGGAGTTGGGCAAAACTGGGTTAGAAATGGCCAAAAAGGGTTTAGAAATGGTTAGGGAAGTGCACAACCGGGTAGAAACGGCCAGACGTGGCTTGAAAGCGGGTTGAAATTGGCTTACAGTGGGTTAGGTATGGCCAAAAATGGCTTAAAAAGGCTTAGAGAAGTACAAACAAAGGTTAGGTATGGCCAAAACTGGCCACCAGGAAGTGTTAGAGGTGTGCAAAAACGGGTTAGGAAAGAAAAAGATGGCTCGAAAGGGATTGCAAGTGGTCCAAAATGGCTTAGAAAGAGCCAAAATGAGCTTTAAAAAATGGTTAGAGGTGACCAAAAAAGGGTTAGAAAACGGACAAAAAAAGGCTTGAAATGGTTAGAGAAGTGCGAAAATGGGCTAGAAATGGCCAAAAGATGCCTTAAAATGGGTTAGGAGCGAGCAAAATAGGGTTAGAAATAGCCGAAAGTGGCCTGGAACGGGTGAGAACTTGGCAAAGTGGGTTAGAAAAGGAGGAAACAAAGAAGAAAATTGGTTAGAAATTGACAAAATTGTTTAGAAAAGGACAACAATGGCTTAAAACATGCTGAAGGAAGGTGGGGCAAAAATGGTTAGAAAAGAGGACAAAACGGCTTGATGAGGGTTGGAGTTGGGCAAAAACTGGGTTAGAAATGGCCAAAAAGGGTTTAGAAATGGTTAGGGAAGTGCACAACCGGGTTAGAAACGGCCAGACGTGGCTTGAAGCGGGTTGAAATTGGCTTACAGTGGGTTAGGTATGGCCAAAAGATGCCTTAAAAAGGCTTAGAGAAAGTACAAACAAAGGTTAGGTATGGCCAAAACTGGCCACCAGAAGTGTTAGAGGTGTGCAAAAAACGGGTTAGGAAAGAAAAAGATGGCTCGAAAGGGATTGCAAGTGGTCCAAAATGGCTTAGAAAGAGCCAAAATGAGCTTTAAAAATGGTTAGAGGTGACCAAAAAAAGGGTTAGAAACGGACAAAAAAGGCTTGGAAATGGTTAGAGAAGTGCAAATGGGCTAGAAAATGGCCAAAAGATGCCTTAAAATGGGTTGAGGAGCGAGCAAAAAATAGGTTAGAAATAGCCGAAAGTGGCCTGGAAACGGGTGAGAACTTGGCAAGTGGGTTAGAAAAAGGAGGAACAAAGAAGAAAATTGGTTAGAAATTGACAAAATTGTTTAGAAAAGGACAACAATGGCTTAAAACATGCTGAAGGAAGGTGGGCAAAAATGGTTTAGAAAGAGGACAAAACGGCTTGATGAGGGTTGGAGTTGGGCAAAACTGGGTTAGAAATGGCCAAAAAGGGTTTAGGAATGGTTAGGGAAGTGCACAACCGGGTTAGAAACGGCCAGACGTGGCTTGAAGCGGGTTGAAATTGGCTTACAGTGGGTTAGGTATGGCAAAAAATGGCTTAAAAAGGCTTAGAGAAGTACAAACAAAGGTTGAGGTATGGCCAAAACTGGCCACCAGAAGTGTTAGAGGTGTGCAAAAAAAAAACGGGTTAGGAAAGAAAAAGATGGCTCGAAAGGGATTGCAAGTGGTCCAAAATGGCTTAGAAAGAGCCAAAATGAGCTTTAAAATGGTTAGAGGTGACCAAAAAAGGTTAGAAACGGACAAAAAAGGCTTGGAAATGGTTAGAGAAGTGCAAAATGGGCTAGAAATGGCCAAAGATGCCTTAAAATGGGTTAGGAGCGAGCAAAATAGGTTAGAAATAGCCGAAAGTGGCCTGGAACGGGTGAGAACTTGGCAAAGTGGGTTAGAAAAGGAGGAAACAAAGAAGAAAATTGGTTAGAAATTGACAAAATTGTTTAGAAAAGGACAACAATGGCTTAAAACATGCTGAAGGAAGGTGGGCAAAAATGGTTTAGAAAGAGGACAAAACGGCTTGATGAGGGTTGGAGTTGGGCAAAACTGGGTTAGAAATGGCCAAAAAGGGTTTAGAAATGGTTAGGGAAGTGCACAACCGGGTTAGAAACGGCCAGACGTGGCTTGAAGCGGGTTAAAATTGGCTTACAGTGGGTTAGGTATGGCCAAAAATGGCTTAAAAAGGCTTAGAGAAGTACAAACAAAGGTTAGGTATGGCCAAAACTGGCCACCAGAAGTGTTAGAGGTGTGCAAAAACGGGTTAGGAAAGAAAAGATGGCTCGAAAGGGATTGCAAGTGGTCCAAAATGGCTTAGAAAGAGCCAAAATGAGCTTTAAAATGGTTAGAGGTGACCAAAAAAGGGTTAGAAACGGACAAAAAAGGCTTGGAAATGGTTAGAGAAGTGCAAAATGGGCTAGAAATGGCCAAAGATGCCTTAAAATGGGTTAGGAGCGAGCAAAAATAGGTTAGAAATAGCCGAAAGTGGCCTGGAACGGGTGAGAACTTGGCAAAGTGGGTTAGAAAAGGAGGAAACAACGAAGAAAATTGGTTAGAAATTGACAAAATTGTTTAGAAAAGGACAACAATGGCTTAAAACATGCTGAAGGAAGGTGGGCAAAAATGGTTTAGAAAGAGGACAAAACGGCTTGATGAGGGTTGGAGTTGGGCAAAACTGGGTTAGAAATGGCCAAAAAGGGTTTAGAAATGGTTAGGGAAGTGCACAACCGGGTTAGAAACGGCCAGACGTGGCTTGAAGCGGGTTGAAATTGGCTTACAGTGGGTTAGGTATGGCCAAAAATGGCTTAAAAAGGCTTAGAGAAGTACAAACAAAGGTTAGGTATGGCCAAAACTGGCCACCAGAAGTGTTAGAGGTGTGCAAAAACGGGTTAGGAAAGAAAAAGATGGCTCGAAAGGGATTGCAAGTGGTCCAAAATGGCTTAGAAAGAGCCAAAATGAGCTTTAAAATGGTTAGAGGTGACCAAAAAGGGTTAGAAACGGACAAAAAAGGCTTGGAAATGGTTAGAGAAGTGCAAAATGGGCTAGAAATGGCCAAAAGATGCCTTAAAATGGGTTAGGAGCGAGCAAAAATAGGTTAGAAATAGCCGAAAGTGGCCTGGAACGGGTGAGAACTTGGCAAAGTGGGTTAGAAAAGGAGGAACAAAGAAGAAAATTGGTTAGAAATTGACAAAATTGTTTAGAAAAGGACAACAATGGCTTAAAACATGCTGAAGGAAGGTGGGCAAAAATGGTTTAGAAAGAGGACAAAACGGCTTGATGAGGGTTGGAGTTGGGCAAAACTGGGTTAGAAATGGCCAAAAAGGGTTTAGAAATGGTTAGGGAAGTGCACAACCGGGTTAGAAACGGCCAGACGTGGCTTGAAGCGGGTTAAAATTGGCTTACAGTGGGTTAGGTATGGCCAAAAATGGCTTAAAAAGGCTTAGAGAAGTACAAACAAAGGTTAGGTATGGCCAAAACTGGCCACCAGAAGTGTTAGAGGTGTGCAAAAACGGGTTAGGAAAGAAAAAGATGGCTCGAAAGGGATTGCAAGTGGTCCAAAATGGCTTAGAAAGAGCCAAAATGAGCTTTAAAATGGTTAGAGGTGACCAAAAAGGGTTAGAAACGGACAAAAAAGGCTTGGAAATGGTTAGAGAAGTGCAAAATGGGCTAGAAATGGCCAAAATGAGCTTTAAAATGGGTTAGGAGCGAGCAAAAATAGGTTAGAAATAGCCGAAAGTGGCCTGGAACGGGTGAGAACTTGGCAAAGTGGGTTAGAAAAGGAGGAAACAAAGAAGAAAATTGGTTAGAAATTGACAAAATTGTTTAGAAAAGGACAACAATGGCTTAAAACATGCTGAAGGAGGTGGGCAAAATGGTTTAGAAAGAGGACAAAAACGGCTTGATGAGGGTTGGAGTTGGGCAAAACTGGGTTAGAAATGGCCAAAAGGGTTTAGAAATGGTTAGGGAAGTGCACAACCGGGTTAGAAACGGCCAGACGTGGCTTGAAGCGGGTTGAAATTGGCTTACAGTGGGTTAGGTATGGCCAAAAATGGCTTAAAAAGGCTTAGAGAAGTACAAACAAAGGTTAGGTATGGCCAAAACTGGCCACCAGAAGTGTTAGAGGTGTGCAAAAACGGGTTAGGAAAGAAAAAGATGGCTCGAAAGGGATTGCAAGTGGTCCAAAATGGCTTAGAAAGAGCCAAAATGAGCTTTAAAATGGTTAGAGGTGACCAAAAAAGGGTTAGAAACGGACAAAAAAGGCTTGGAAATGGTTAGAGAAGTGCAAAATGGGCTAGAAATGGCCAAAGATGCCTTAAAATGGGTTAGGAGCGAGCAAAAATAGGTTAGAAATAGCCGAAAGTGGCCTGGAACGGGTGAGAACTTGGCAAAGTGGGTTAGAAAAGGAGGAAACAAAGAAGAAAATTGGTTAGAAATTGACAAAATTGTTTAGAAAAGGACAACAATGGCTTAAAACATGCTGAAGGAAGGTGGGCAAAAATGGTTTAGAAAGAGGACAAAACGGCTTGATGAGGGTTGGAGTTGGGCAAAACTGGGTTAGAAATGGCCAAAAAGGGTTTAGAAATGGTTAGGGAAGTGCACAACCGGGTTAGAAACGGCCAGACGTGGCTTGAAGCGGGTTGAAATTGGCTTACAGTGGGTTAGGTATGGCCAAAAATGGCTTAAAAAGGCTTAGAGAAGTACAAACAAAGTTAGGTATGGCCAAAACTGGCCACCAGAAGTGTTAGAGGTGTGCAAAAACGGGTTAGGAAAGAAAAAGATGGCTCGAAAGGGATTGCAAGTGGTCCAAAATGGCTTAGAAAGAGCCAAAATGAGCTTTAAAATGGTTAGAGGTGACCAAAAAAGGTTAGAAACGGACAAAAAGGCTTGGAAATGGTTAGAGAAGTGCAAAATGGGCTAGAAATGGCCAAAGATGCCTTAAAATGGGTTAGGAGCGAGCAAAAATAGGTTAGAAATAGCCGAAAGTGGCCTGGAACGGGTGAGAACTTGGCAAAGTGGGTTAGAAAAGGAGGAAACAAAGAAGAAAATTGGTTAGAAATTGACAAAATTGTTTAGAAAAGGACAACAATGGCTTAAAACATGCTGAAGGAAGGTGGGCAAAAATGGTTTAGAAAGAGGACAAAACGGCTTGATGAGGGTTGGAGTTGGGCAAAACTGGGTTAGAAATGGCCAAAAAGGGTTTAGAAATGGTTAGGGAAGTGCACAACCGGGTTAGAAACGGCCAGACGTGGCTTGAAGCGGGTTAAAATTGGCTTACAGTGGGTTAGGTATGGCCAAAAATGGCTTAAAAAGGCTTAGAGAAGTACAAACAAAGGTTAGGTATGGCCAAAACTGGCCACCAGAAGTGTTAGAGGTGTGCAAAAACGGGTTAGGAAAGAAAAAGATGGCTCGAAAGGGATTGCAAGTGGTCCAAAATGGCTTAGAAAGAGCCAAAATGAGCTTTAAAATGGTTAGAGGTGACCAAAAAAGGGTTAGAAACGGACAAAAAAGGCTTGGAAATGGTTAGAGAAGTGCAAAATGGGCTAGAAATGGCCAAAAGATGCCTTAAAATGGGTTAGGAGCGAGAAAAAATAGGTTAGAAATAGCCGAAAGTGGCCTGGAACGGGTGAGAACTTGGCAAAGTGGGTTAGAAAAGGAGGAAACAAAAAGGAGAAAATTGGTTAGAAATTGACAAAATTGTTTAGAAAAGGACAACAATGGCTTAAAACATGCTGAAGGTGGGCAAAAATGGTTTAGAAAGAGGACAAAACGGCTTGATGAGGTTGGAGTTGGGCAAAACTGGGTTAGAAATGGCCAAAAAGGGTTTAGAAATGGTTAGGGAAGTGCACAACCGGGTTAGAAACGACGGCCAGACGTGGCTTGAAGCGGGTTAAATTGGCTTACAGTGGGTTAGGTATGGCCAAAAATGGCTTAAAAAGGCTTAGAGAAGTACAAACAAAGGTTAGGTATGGCCAAAACTGGCCACCAGAAGTGTTAGAGGTGTGCAAAAACGGGTTAGGAAAGAAAAAGATGGCTCGAAAGGGATTGCAAGTGGTCCAAAATGGCTTAGAAAGAGCCAAAATGAGCTTTAAAATGGTTAGAGGTGACCAAAAAAGGTTAGAAACGGACAAAAAAGGCTTGGAAATGGTTAGAGAAGTGCAAAATGGGCTAGAAATGGCCAAAGATGCCTTAAAATGGGTTAGGAGCGAGCAAAAATAGGTTAGAAATAGCCGAAAGTGGCCTGGAACGGGTGAGAACTTGGCAAAGTGGGTTAGAAAAGGAGGAAACAAAGAAGAAAATTGGTTAGAAATTGACAAAATTGTTTAGAAAAGGACAACAATGGCTTAAAACATGCTGAAGGTGGGCAAAAATGGTTTAGAAAGAGGACAAAACGGCTTGATGAGGGTTGGAGTTGGGCAAAACTGGGTTAGAAATGGCCAAAAAGGGTTTAGAAATGGTTAGGGAAGTGCACAACCGGGTTAGAAACGGCCAGACGTGGCTTGAAGCGGGTTAAAATTGGCTTACAGTGGGTTAGGTATGGCCAAAAATGGCTTAAAAAGGCTTAGAGAAGTACAAACAAAGGTTAGGTATGGCCAAAACTGGCCACCAGAAGTGTTAGAGGTGTGCAAAAACGGGTTAGGAAAGAAAAAGATGGCTCGAAAGGGATTGCAAGTGGTCCAAAATGGCTTAGAAAGAGCCAAAATGAGCTTTAAAATGGTTAGAGGTGACCAAAAAAGGGTTAGAAACGGACAAAAAGGCTTGGAAATGGTTAGAGAAGTGCAAAATGGGCTAGAAATGGCCAAAAGATGCCTTAAAATGGGTTAGGAGCGAGCAAAAATAGGTTAGAAATAGCCGAAAGTGGCCTGGAACGGGTGAGAACTTGGCAAAGTGGGTTAGAAAAGGAGAAACAAAGAAGAAAATTGGTTAGAAATTGACAAAATTGTTTAGAAAAGGACAACAATGGCTTAAAACATGCTGAAGGAAGGTGGGCAAAAATGGTTTAGAAAGAGGACAAAACGGCTTGATGAGGGTTGGAGTTGGGCAAAACTGGGTTAGAAATGGCCAAAAGGGTTTAGAAATGGTTAGGGAAGTGCACAACCGGGTTAGAAACGGCCAGACGTGGCCTGAAGCGGGTTAAAATTGGCTTACAGTGGGTTAGGTATGGCCAAAAATGGCTTAAAAAGGCTTAGAGAAGTACAAACAAAGGTTAGGTATGGCCAAAACTGGCCACCAGAAGTGTTAGAGGTGTGCAAAAACGGGTTAGGAAAGAAAAAGATGGCTCGAAAGGGATTGCAAGTGGTCCAAAATGGCTTAGAAAGAGCCAAAATGAGCTTTAAAATGGTTAGAGGTGACCAAAAAAAGGGTTAGAAACGGACAAAAAAGGCTTGGAAATGGTTAGAGAAGTGCAAAATGGCTTAGAAAGAGCCAAAATGAGCTTTAAAATGGGTTAGGAGCGAGCAAAAATAGGTTAGAAATAGCCGAAAGTGGCCTGGAACGGGTGAGAACTTGGCAAAGTGGGTTAGAAAAGGAGGAAACAAAGAAGAAAATTGGTTAGAAATTGACAAAATTGTTTAGAAAAGGACAACAATGGCTTAAAACATGCTGAAGGAAGGTGGGCAAAAATGGTTTAGAAAGAGGACAAAACGGCTTGATGAGGGTTGGAGTTGGGCAAAACTGGGTTAGAAATGGCCAAAAAGGGTTAGAAATGGTTAGGGAAGTGCACAACCGGGTTAGAAACGGCCAGACGTGGCTTGAAGCGGGTTAAATTGGCTTACAGTGGGTTAGGTATGGCCAAAAATGGCTTAAAAAGGCTTAGAGAAGTACAAACAAAGGTTAGGTATGGCCAAACTGGCCACCAGAAGTGTTAGAGGTGTGCAAAAACGGGTTAGGAAAGAAAAAGATGGCTCGAAAGGGATTGCAAGTGGTCCAAAATGGCTTAGAAAGAGCCAAAATGAGCTTTAAAATGGTTAGAGGTGACCAAAAAGGGTTAGAAACGGACAAAAAAGGCTTGGAAATGGTTAGAGAAGTGCAAAATGGGCTAGAAATGGCCAAAGATGCCTTAAAATGGGTTAGGAGCGAGCAAAATAGGTTAGAAATAGCCGAAAGTGGCCTGGAACGGGTGAGAACTTGGCAAAGTGGGTTAGAAAAGGAGGAAACAAAGAAGAAATTGGTTAGAAATTGACAAAATTGTTTAGAAAAGGACAACAATGGCTTAAAACATGCTGAAGGTGGGCAAAAATGGTTTAGAAAGAGGACAAAACGGCTTGATGAGGGTTGGAGTTGGGCAAAACTGGGTTAGAAATGGCCAAAAAGGGTTTAGAAATGGTTAGGGAAGTGCACAACCGGGTTAGAAACGGCCAGACGTGGCTTGAAGCGGGTTGAAATTGGCTTACAGTGGGTTAGGTATGGCCAAAAATGGCTTAAAAAGGCTTAGAGAAGTACAAACAAAGGTTAGGTATGGCCAAAACTGGCCACCAGAAGTGTTAGAGGTGTGCAAAAACGGGTTAGGAAAGAAAAAGATGGCTCGAAAGGGATTGCAAGTGGTCCAAAATGGCTTAGAAAGAGCCAAAATGAGCTTTAAAATGGTTAGAGGTGACCAAAAAAGGGTTAGAAACGGACAAAAAGGCTTGGAAATGGTTAGAGAAGTGCAAAATGGGCTAGAAATGGCCAAAGATGCCTTAAAATGGGTTAGGAGCGAGCAAAAATAGGTTAGAAATAGCCGAAAGTGGCCTGGAACGGGTGAGAACTTGGCAAAGTGGGTTAGAAAAGGAGGACAAAGAAGAAATTGGTTAGAAATTGACAAAATTGTTTAGAAAAGGACAACAATGGCTTAAAACATGCTGAAGGAAGGTGGGCAAAAATGGTTTAGAAAGAGGACAAAACGGCTTGATGAGGGTTGGAGTTGGGCAAAACTGGGTTAGAAATGGCCAAAAAGGGTTTAGAAATGGTTAGGGAAGTGCACAACCGGTTAGAAACGGCCAGACGTGGCTTGAAGCGGGTTGAAATTGGCTTACAGTGGGTTAGGTATGGCCAAAAATGGCTTAAAAAGGCTTAGAGAAGTACAAACAAAGGTTAGGTATGGCCAAAACTGGCCACCAGAAGTGTTAGAGGTGTGCAAAAACGGGTTAGGAAAGAAAAAGATGGCTCGAAAGGGATTGCAAGTGGTCCAAATGGCTTAGAAAGAGCCAAAATGAGCTTTAAAATGGTTAGAGGTGACCAAAAAAGGGTTAGAAACGGACAAAAAAGGCTTGGAAATGGTTAGAGAAGTGCAAAATGGGCTAGAAATGGCCAAAAGATGCCTTAAAATGGGTTAGGAGCGAGCAAAAATAGGTTAGAAATAGCCGAAAGTGGCCTGGAACGGGTGAGAACTTGGCAAAGTGGGTTAGAAAAGGAGGAAACAAAGAAGAAAATTGGTTAGAAATTGACAAAATTGTTTAGAAAAGGACAACAATGGCTTAAAACATGCTGAAGGTGGGCAAAAATGGTTTAGAAAGAGGACAAAACGGCTTGATGAGGGTTGGAGTTGGGCAAAACTGGGTTAGAAATGGCCAAAAAGGGTTTAGAAATGGTTAGGGAAGTGCACAACCGGGTTAGAAACGGCCAGACGTGGCTTGAAGCGGGTTGAAATTGGCTTACAGTGGGTTAGGTATGGCCAAAAATGGCTTAAAAAGGCTTAGAGAAGTACAAACAAAGGTTAGGTATGGCCAAAACTGGCCACCAGAAGTGTTAGAGGTGTGCAAAAACGGGTTAGGAAAGAAAAAGATGGCTCGAAAGGGATTGCAAGTGGTCCAAAATGGCTTAGAAAGAGCCAAAATGAGCTTTAAAATGGTTAGAGGTGACCAAAAAAGGGTTAGAAACGGACAAAAAAGGCTTGGAAATGGTTAGAGAAGTGCAAAATGGGCTAGAAATGGCCAAAAGATGCCTTAAAATGGGTTAGGAGCGAGCAAAAATAGGTTAGAAATAGCCGAAAGTGGCCTGGAACGGGTGAGAACTTGGCAAAGTGGGTTAGAAAAGGAGGAAACAAAGAAGAAAATTGGTTAGAAATTGACAAAATTGTTTAGAAAAGGACAACAATGGCTTAAAACATGCTGAAGGGTGGGCAAAAATGGTTTAGAAAGAGGACAAAACGGCTTGATGAGGGTTGGAGTTGGGCAAAACTGGGTTAGAAATGGCCAAAAAGGGTTTAGAAATGGTTAGGGAAGTGCACAACCGGGTTAGAAACGGCCAGACGTGGCCTGAAGCGGGTTGAAATTGGCTTACAGTGGGTTAGGTATGGCCAAAAATGGCTTAAAAAGGCTTAGAGAAGTACAAACAAAGGTTAGGTATGGCCAAAACTGGCCACCAGAAGTGTTAGAGGTGTGCAAAAACGGGTTAGGAAAGAAAAGATGGCTCGAAAGGGATTGCAAGTGGTCCAAAATGGCTTAGAAAGAGCCAAAATGAGCTTTAAAATGGTTAGAGGTGACCAAAAAGGGTTAGAAACGGACAAAAAAGGCTTGGAAATGGTTAGAGAAGTGCAAAATGGGCTAGAAATGGCCAAAAGATGCCTTAAATGGGTTAGGAGCGAGCAAAAATAGGTTAGAAATAGCCGAAAGTGGCCTGGAACGGGTGAGAACTTGGCAAAGTGGGTTAGAAAAGGAGGAAACAAGAAGAAAATTGGTTAGAAATTGACAAAATTGTTTAGAAAAGGACAACAATGGCTTAAAACATGCTGAAGGAAGGTGGGCAAAAATGGTTTAGAAAGAGGACAAAACGGCTTGATGAGGGTTGGAGTTGGGCAAAACTGGGTTAGAAATGGCCAAAAAGGGTTTAGAAATGGTTAGGGAAGTGCACAACCGGGTTAGAAACGGCCAGACGTGGCTTGAAGCGGGTTGAAATTGGCTTACAGTGGGTTAGGTATGGCCAAAAATGGCTTAAAAAGGCTTAGAGAAGTACAACAAAGGTTAGGTATGGCCAAAACTGGCCACCAGAAGTGTTAGAGGTGTGCAAAAACGGGTTAGGAAAGAAAAAGATGGCTCGAAAGGGATTGCAAGTGGTCCAAAATGGCTTAGAAAGAGCCAAAATGAGCTTTAAAATGGTTAGAGGTGACCAAAAAAGGGTTAGAAACGGACAAAAAAGGCTTGGAAATGGTTAGAGAAGTGCGAAATGGGCTAGAAATGGCCAAAGATGCCTTAAAATGGGTTAGGAGCGAGCAAAAATAGGTTAGAAATAGCCGAAAGTGGCCTGGAACGGGTGAGAACTTGGCAAAGTGGGTTAGAAAAGGAGGAAACAAAGAAGAAAATTGGTTAGAAATTGACAAAATTGTTTAGAAAAGGACAACAATGGCTTAAAACATGCTGAAGGAAGGTGGGCAAAAATGGTTTAGAAAGAGGACAAAACGGCTTGATGAGGGTTGGAGTTGGGCAAAACTGGGTTAGAAATGGCCAAAAAGGGTTTAGAAATGGTTAGGGAAGTGCACAACCGGGTTAGAAACGGCCAGACGTGGCTTGAAGCGGGTTGAAATTGGCTTACAGTGGGTTAGGTATGGCCAAAAATGGCTTAAAAAGGCTTAGAGAAGTACAAACAAAGGTTAGGTATGGCCAAAACTGGCCACCAGAAGTGTTAGAGGTGTGCAAAAACGGGTTAGGAAAGAAAAAGATGGCTCGAAAGGGATTGCAAGTGGTCCAAAATGGCTTAGAAAGAGCCAAATGAGCTTTAAAATGGTTAGAGGTGACCAAAAAAGGGTTAGAAACGGACAAAAAAGGCTTGGAAATGGTTAGAGAAGTGCAAAATGGGCTAGAAATGGCCAAAAGATGCCTTAAAATGGGTTAGGAGCGAGCAAAAATAGGTTAGAAATAGCCGAAAGTGGCCTGGAACGGGTGAGAACTTGGCAAAGTGGGTTAGAAAAGGAGGAAACAAAGAAGAAAATTGGTTAGAAATTGACAAAATTGTTTAGAAAAGGACAACAATGGCTTAAAACATGCTGAAGGAAGGTGGGCAAAAATGGTTTAGAAAGAGGACAAAACGGCTTGATGAGGGTTGGAGTTGGGCAAAACTGGGTTAGAAATGGCCAAAAAGGGTTTAGAAATGGTTAGGGAAGTGCACAACCGGGTTAGAAACGGCCAGACGTGGCTTGAAGCGGGTTGAAATTGGCTTACAGTGGGTTAGGTATGGCCAAAAATGGCTTAAAAAGGCTTAGAGAAGTACAAACAAAGGTTAGGTATGGCCAAAACTGGCCACCAGAAGTGTTAGAGGTGTGCAAAAACGGGTAGGAAAAGAAAAAGATGGCTCGAAAGGGATTGCAAGTGGTCCAAATGGCTTAGAAAGAGCCAAAATGAGCTTTAAAATGGTTAAGGTGACCAAAAAAGGGTTAGAAACGGACAAAAAAAGCTTGGAAATGGTTAGAAGAAGTGCGAAATGGGCTAGAAATGGCCAAAGATGCCTTAAAATGGGTTAGGGGCGAGCAAAAATAGGTTAGAAATAGCCGAAAGTGGCCTGGACGGGGTGAGAACTTGGCAAAGTGGGTTAGAAAAGGAGGAAACAAGAGAAAATTGGTTAGAAATTGACAAATTGTTTTAGAAAAGACAACAATGGCTTAAACAATGCTGAGAAGTGGGCAAAAATGGTTTAGAAAGAGGACAAAAACGGCTTGATGAGGTTGGAGTTGGGCAAAACTGGGGGAGGTTAGAAATGTCCAAAAAGGGTTTAGAAATGGTTAGGGAATGCGC